>NC_132784.1:56757500-57005000 GCF_048418805.1 Vulpes vulpes
AATATGGGAACAGGTGGGAATATGGCCAGGACGTTGAGAGCTGGACACTGGACTGGTCTGTCTGGGAATCTTCTTCAGAGTTTAAAAATAATGACGGGATTCTGAGCTGTGATCCAGCTTGACCCAGTCAAAGCCAAGAGCTGGAATGAGAACAGCTTTTGTGGACCACGGTGTGGACGGTTCAAGTGCATGAAGATCCCTGAGTTGACCACATGGGAGACTCAAGTGTTGCGTTCTCCTCTTCCAATCGAAGACTAGGATATCACAGGGAATGTGGATCTTGAGGACACTGCTTGTGCTCATTGTTGTACGTATTTTACATGCAGATGACACTGACATGGAACACACGGCGTGACAATGGTCTGCAAACAGGTACTCTGAGTTCTAATTTGGGGACCCGCATTGACTGCCCTCACCATGTGCCGAGTCATAAACTCTTAGGTGTGTGAACCAGGGACTCACTGCTGTCTCACAGGGTCACTCCAGAAATAAAAGTAGAAATTTGACTCATTGTGAAGCTTTGAAGTCATAATTAAGTTAACGAATAAGGCCAACAATACTATAATGATGGTATAAATATACAAGTGCTGCTAAAGAATTGACAGAAAAAAAATAGTCGAAATATACAAAAGTGGCGAACCTTGAAAAGGCCTTATACAGTGGAGGTAATGAACGTAGGAAATAATGAGGTTGTACATAATAGTTTGGCACCGTGAGAGGCTCCGGAGTTTTAGGAAGTGCTATTAAAGTGAACAAGGAAATTAGCATAAACAAAACAGAGAAGTAGGAACAGCTAAGAAAAGATGAACTGTCCCCAAATTACCAAATTGACCATAAATGAAGTATGTAGGCAGGAGGACGAGTCCTGAGAGAGAAACATTTTAACACTGATGTTTAACTGTCAAAGTCACTCTAAATTGCACACAATCAAGAAGCTGCTTTGTTTGGGGAGCTAATTTTGCCTTTTGCTTCTGATGCAAGAAATGATCACACATCTGGAAGGGAAAATGCTATTGATAACAGCATCAAGGCACACTGCCATCTTGTCGCACCTGCTCGTCATGTGCTGTGGCAAGCCGGCCTCCGCTGATCCGTACCTTTCGGGAAGAAAAGTGAATAAGGTCACAGAAACTCTGATAAATATGCTACCTTGACCCTAATGCCAACATCTTGTAGGTGAAAAAACAATTATTTCTGCACAAGAATTACTCCATCAGAGCATTTCAATAATTAAGAATAGGAACCTTCTAGAGGCACCTGTGTGGCTTAGTCGGTGAAGTGTCTGCCTTCTGCTCAGGTCATGATCTCGGGGTCCTGGGATTGAGTCTCACATCGGGCTCCCTGCTCCGTGAGGAGTCTGCTTCTCACTCTCCCTCTGCCCCTCCCCATGCATGCTCTCTTTCTTTCTCTCTCACATTCTCTCAAGTAAATAGATAAAATCTAAAAACAAAAACAAAAACAAAAACAAAAACCCACGAACCTTCCAGATCTGAACTGACATTGTTTGCAGATGTTTGCAGTGGGGCTCGAGGTTTGCTGGGAAGACCTTATCCCTCGACCCCCCACTGCAGAGGAAAACAGAGGAAAAGAAACAAGTGGCAGACGAAACGGGAGGGCTGTCCAACTGTTGTCCAAAAAAAGAAAAGAAAAAAAGAGAAGAGCTGTAACGATGATAGATGTTAATCAGGCTGTGCCATTTGTCACATCAGATGTGAACTTCTAATCATACCTGCCGGAGACTAAGCCAGGCCTGGCCACTTGCACCTGTAGGAAACATACTTTAAATAGGACTGTTCTTCTTCTTCTTCTTTTTTTTTTGTTAAGGTTTATTTATTTATTTGACAGAGAGAGAGAACGAGCATGACCGCTTGAGCCCTGATGCAGGGTGCGATCCCATGGCCCTGAGATCATGACCTAAGCCGAAACCCAGAGTCAAATCCCACCCTGGCGCCTCTACACATACTGTAGATATAAAGACAAGATGGGTTGAAAGGAAAAGGAGGGGAAGGATGGGTGGGTGGAGCAGACACTCAGGAAAAGACAGCAGGAGTTGTGATTTGAATATGGGGTGGGGGCTGAGTAATGTTCTCCGGACAAAGGACAGACCTGTACCTCTGGCGCTGGGGCCCATCCTCTGACTGCCTACCACTCAAGTCCAGGCCAAGAAGTATGTCCTCACTGGCGTCCCTGATGCCCTGCCCTCCAGACGGGGCTACATGCTCTTCCTGGTCATCTCCCTGCCCGCCGCATGCGTGCTCCTCCTGGTCATCTCCACACAGGTCATGTTCACCGAAACGTGTACAATTTAGCTTTCGCCTGTTTCTTGACATGAACTGGAGTGGACTGTATTACTTGGTGCCTCTCTTAGTTTGCAAATACCATTTTCATGGTTCATCTGTGTTGTTAGGCTTAGATCTAGATTCTAGGCTATCTGTGCCCATATTTCTAGAATATTCCAATAAATCACTATTGCACAAACCATACATCTATTCTACGATATGTCCACATTTGGGTTTTGCATTGATTTGATTCTTGGCTCTTACATTTCCATCATTAAAACATTCACATATAGAGATAGAAATGTGAACATACACACAACTAAACAAAATATATACCCTCATCCACATCTGTGTCTATATCTAAGAAAGAAGAGAAATTGCAAAGTTTTAGACCTTCATTTTTGTCAAATGATGCCAAGTGATTATCCAAAGTGGTTGTATTTTACTGGTGAATTGATCAGACTATAACAATTCTTCAACATTACCGGAACTCCCAATACATCTGAGGGTCATCCACAGACATGGACCCTCAATACACCTCTCAGGTGCTCTCTCATATTTATCTGGGCAATGTGCTTTCCTCAATTTATCTGTACCTCACACCTTTCCCATGGGCCTCAGACTGTACATTCGATGACTGTTAGGACATCCTCACCCCATCCTCTTGGAGGAAACTCAAAGTCAACAGCCAAATCTGAGCAGAGAGCCCCTTCATATCTGGTATTGTCTCCCCCTTGCTGCTTTGAACTTGTCATCCAAGCCAGAAATGTGAGAGCTCTTTCTCCATCTCCTTGTCCCGCACCCAGAACCCCCGCCCCACGGTGCCATCTCCTACCTGCCCAGAGCCCATCGCAGACAGTCCTTCGGCAAGACACTCTATGTCCACGCAACAGACAAGGTGATCCTCTGCCAAGTGCAAAGGCCACCAACATGCCCCTCTGTTGACCTGCAGACTGGAAACACCCCTGTTCCCTGTGCCCTCAGACTGAGGATCAAGTCCTGCTCAGGACCTGTGAGGTCAGGCTTCTAGTCCTCCTTCCCTCTGTGCTTCCTGCCTCTGCCCAGTCAACTTGCATTTAGCTCCTTCTGCATACGCTGTCCTCCCAGCACAGCACCTCTCAGCCAGCTCTTCCCTCCTAACAAATGTTTTTACCTGTCCACCCTACCTGCAGATCCCGGGCACACTTCTCAGGCTATCTTAACTGTCCACGACACCTGTAGACCCAGGCACACTTCTCAAGCTGTGTTACCTGTCCACCAATCTGCAGATCCTGGGCACACATCTCATGCTATCTTACCTGTCTACCACACCTGCAGATCTCGGGCACACTTCCCAAGCTGGGCTCTGGGACCCTCCTGAACTCTGCTCCTTCCCTTAGGGCACTTATCTCACAGGGTGTTTATATGTCACTGGAGGGATTATTATTTAATGCTTTCTTAAACTATTAACAGACTGACATAAATTTCCCTATTTGTCCTGTACCTATTATGTGTTTTAAATGTGATCCTGCCATGGGAAGGCGTTGGTGTAACCTCAAGGTATGTAAAAACCAATGGGAAGATAAACACTGCACTTAAAGATTTATATGCTGGTGAGAGAGATGCCAAATTTCAGGAGGGTGTGAGAGTACCATCAGGGACACCCAGGTGTCGGGGAAACCAGGCGGCAAGGGCCAGCATCCTGGAGGCACAGCCAGCCTCCCGGGTGAGGCTGACCTGAAGTGCAAGTGGGGACATCACGAGTCCTGGCAGGGCCAGAGGATGGTGCTGGGCCTAGTGGCAGCCAGTTGATGGCCCAAAGACAGGCAAGGGGGACCCCACGTAGCTCAATAAGGCAGGAATGGATGCAGATAGGTCAGTAGACACACAATAGAAGAGCTGGTGGAGAAAAGGAGGTGGGATTGGGATCAAAGCTGAAAAGAGGAGAAGGACCCAGCATTTACTGAGAAGTCACTCTGATTCCTTGGCTTTGCCAGGGTCTCTACTTGCAGCATGTAGTTTAGTCATCATGGAAACTTCTTCCAACTACAAAGTCTAATGTTGCCACAAGCCCGTGCTGTTGTGTATGCCTGACAGCCTTAGGCGGTCCCTTGCTTAGCCGTTGTCTTGGCAATGCCGCTAATGGGAACACCACGGAGTCACGGGAGGTCATGTCTAATTTACCTACAAGTGCAAAGGGTCCTCTGACCCTGTAAGGTGAGGTGCCCTGCTAGCCAGTCCTATTTCACATGGTCTTCTCCAAATGATGCCCCTGGTGCTGCAAGAGCCCGTACCTGAGTCATGCCCAGGAAGAATGCCCTGCACTGGCTGTGCCTGGATAGCCGTGGCCCTTCAGGGTGGAATCCGGAGGTGATGCTGCAGCTTCACCTTCTGCAGCAGAACTTCCCAGGATCCAATGGATTCCCTGATCCATCTAGTGCTTCCTGAGACAGGTTCTGTCCATGAAATCCCCCAAACTCCCCATGTGCAGATCCGGACACACAGGTCCTTTTTTTTTTATTTTATTTTATTTTTTTTTAATTTTTATTTATTTATGATAGTCACACACAGAGAGAGAGAGAGAGAGAGAGAGGCAGAGACACAGGCAGAGGGAGAAGCAGGCTCCATGCACCGGGAGCCCGACGTGGGATTCGATCCCGGGTCTCCAGGATCGCGCCCTGGGCCAAAGGCAGGCACCAAACCGCTGCGCCACCCAGGGATCCCCACACAGGTCCTTTAAATAAGGAACTTTTGGGATCCTCTGGGGGGTCCATTGGTGAAGCATCTGCCTTCAGCTCAGGTCATGATCCCGGGGTCCTGGGACTGAGTCCTGCACCCGGTTCTGCTTCTTCTGTCTCTCCCCACCACTCGTTCTCTCTCTCTCTCTCTCTCTCTTAAATAAATAAAAACACAAAATTCTTATAAATACGGATCTTTTCTGTTTTCTCGTCTTCTCTGAGCCTGGATCCTCTGGGCCTTGTTTAGGAAAGCATGTTACCCAGATAAATATGAGAGAGTGTCTGTGAGGGCTGTTGAGGGTCCATGTCTGTGGATAACTCACAGATGTATCGGAAATTCCAATAATGTTGAAGAATTGTTATAGTCTGATCAATTCACCAGTAAAATACAACCACTTTGGATAATCACTTGGCATCATTTGGTAAAAATGAGGGTCTAGAACTTTGCAATTTCTCTTCTATCTTAGATCTAGACACGGATGTGGATGAGGGTATATATTTTGTATAGTTGTGTGTTTGTGCACATGTCTCCATCTCTTTTTTTTTTTAATTTTTTTTTTTAAACATTTTTTTTTAATTTTTATTTATTTATTATAGTCACAGAGAGAGAGAGAGAGAGAGAGAGAGAGAGGCAGAGACACAGGCAGAGGGAGAAGCAGGCTCCATGCACCGGGAGCCCGACGTGGGACTCGATCCCGGGTCTCCAGGATCGTGCCCTGGGCCAAAGGCAGGCGCTAAACCTCTGCGCCACCCAGGGATCCCACATGTCTCCATCTCTATACGTGAATGTTTTAATTTAATGACAGAAATATAAGAGCCAAGAATCAAATCAGTGCAAAAACCCAAATGTGGACATATCGTAGAATAGATGTTTGGTTTGTGGAATAGTGATTTATTGGAAATTCTAGAAATATGGGCACAGATAGCCTAGAATCTAGATCTAGGCCTTACAATAGATGAACCATGAAAATGGTATTTGCACACTAAGGGAGGCACCGAGTAATGCAGTAGAGTTCTGTTCATGTCAAGTTAAGAAACAGGAGAAAGCTAAATTGCCTTGTCTCCTTTGCTCTCTCCTCTTAGCAAGAAAGAGTCTTGGTGGCTTGAGAGATGCTCAGTCCTCTTCCCAAAGCAGTCATCTTTGTGTAGCTTTGTGTAAGAATTAAGAGAAAAAAAAAAGCAATGCTTCTGAGGAAGAGTTAAATCAAAGGTGTTGGGAACATATTTACAAGGTCCTGGATCCTTGGTTATCTTCTCTCATTTTTAATGAATAATTAAAATGAAATTTTTCAGGGGTCATGTGGTATTGCATTTTAAATATTTTCCCCAGAATGATTTATTGTATTAAACATAGTTTACGTAGCATCAGGGCTTCTGTCCTTTTGCTAAAAAGATGATCTTAATACAGTCAGGGTATCCTTCTCGGGAACTGTCAGCAGAAAGGCAGTGTCCTCTGTAGAGGCCTCCAAAGCATGTAACACATGTAAGGAGAAAGGTGAACCCACCCTCCACCTGCAGAGAGAACAGGGCACAGAGCAAAAGGTGCACAGAGGGCAAACTGTAGGTCCAGCCCAAACTCAGGGCTCACCTGGGTGGCAGGTGCCTGCGGCTGCACTTCAGGGAACAGCCACCAGAGGGCATTGGACCCAAGAGAAGCGAAGGGAGGATCCCAACCCGAACGCGTCTAAATACTTAGGATAATTTTACCCGGATGGTTGCCAAGGTGCTGGTATGCAGAGTTGCAAAGCCAGAAATTACCACAATTTCTTTATTCTTTTTAACATGCTTGAATAGAGGCCACTAAATACCAGCTTCTTTTCCTTTATAATAATGTTGCATTTAGAGGAAGAATGTTACATTTGCATTTTTAGATATAAAGTTATTTTCGTAGGTACTGATACCTGTAAAGAGGGGAAAAAACACCCCACAAATTGATATTTTTCCTGGGAACGGTTGCATGAGTGTGTTGATGGAGGCTTGTAAATGTTGCTTGCGCACTTGGAGCCATCTAAATATAAATGCTGGAGGAAACAAAGGAATGCGCAAGTCTAAATAAAGCAGCCCAGGTGTACCTCCCAATCAGGCACGAAAAGCTCAGCAAGAGGCCTGGCCCCTTTGTCCCTGCCCCTTCATGCCGGACCTTTCACAGCAGGGATGGAAGGGGATTAGGAAAACTGCAGAATGCTCACTTCATTTCCCAGGGGTCTGGCGCAAAGTTATTATTTAATAGTTATCACTGGTGTTTCTACACTTGTCCAATGCCATGGAAAAAGCTGATGCGTGGTGGCCTCGGGCGTCCAGCTGTGCAGTGATGGCCAGGTGACAGGCCCGGGGGGAGGTGCCCGCCTGGCCACATGCACAGGGACCCTCCTCTCAGCATCTTCCAGAAGGGCTGACCACACCTGGGAGATGGGTCACCGAAGGACACAGATGCGGGAGGGAGGGGAGGTGCAGACACCCTGGAGGTCAGCTTTGACGGGCACATCATCCTGTGTGTTTTTAACTAAACATTTATTTTCTTGCTCAAAGCTGTGTTGACTCATCGTAAAAGTCTTGGAGCACAGAGACAAACCAACAGAAAATGGAAATCAGGTGTGATTTTAGTGCCCACAATAACCTTCATAAAATGTGTTCTAGAATCTTCTCCTCTTTTAGATTCCTACCGTCTAGATTGATTTTTTTTTTTTTTAATGTATTGAGTTTGACGTCGTGGACCATGGCTTTCATGCAGGCAGAAACCAGTAGGAAACCCGCCCTCTCCCAGCAGCTCCACGGGAAAGGCAGAGGAGGCCCACTCACACCACAAGCCGAGAGGCATCGGGACCCTCCTGTTTGCAGGCTCTGCGCTGGCGCTCAGGACACTGCACTTCCTCATGCTCATGCTGTCCAGACAGGAGGGCAGGCATTTCTGCATCCCAGGGCTTCCCCATCCGTGAGGACGCAGCGTGTGGAACAGTAGCCCGACCGACTCAGAAAGTGGAGCCTCTGGTCACTGAATTCGGATGCTCTATCTCCTCCTTTGGAGACAACAGGGCGAAACTCCGCGCTATCCTGAGATAACACAACCGCCTGCATCTCTACCACAGTACACGGACGGCATAGACGCCTTGCCCCTAGCGGAAGCCTGGGGCAGGAAGTGTCTCGGAGGCTGAGGCTGAAACCTGCCAATCCCGCACAATTGCGGAGAGAGGTCGTCGTACTTTGGGGTGCGTTATTCATCACTCACTTTAATGGGCCCTTTTGGGACATTTTATCTGCCATATGTAACAGTTCATGTGGATCCTATCAAAGAATTTCCAGCAAGGTCACCCTATGTAAGCGTCCTGACTGCGGCTGGGAGGACAAGACGCTCTCCTGGCTCCCCTAGCACTGGACTTACCCTGGGGGTGGGGGGGCGAGGAGGGACTTTGAAAACCCCCAGGAGAGGAAGCAGCAGCAGGACTGAGCAAAGACCCACGGCACACAGGACCGAGGGCCGAGGCCGCGCGAGCGCTCCCAGGGGAGTTCTGGTCCTCGGTGCCCGGCAAACAGCCTCTGGTGCCTGTTCCCCCGGGATCCTGGGACGTGGCCTCATATGACAATGCGGTCCCTGCAGGTGTGCCTGGATCAGGGTGGGCCGCGGAGACAGGGAGGTGAGCACCCCCCGGAGCCCCCGAGCCGGGAAACCCCTCCCACCGATGCCCCGAGGGGAGCCAACCCTCTGGATACCTGGACCCCAGACGTCCGCCTCCCCGGGCACTTGTCGGGCAGCCGCGGCCCCTCATGTGGACCGCTTGCTGCGCTCTCGCGGAGGGCTGGGGGTTATGTGGGCCCCGTCGGCCCGGATCCCCAGGAACCCGCTGAGATGGACGTGGTGTCTCTCGCATAGAAGCTGTTTAGACCAGGATCCCTGGGTGGCGCAGCGGTTCGGCGCCTGCCTTTGGCCCAGGGCGAGATCCTGGAGACCCGGGATGAATCCCGCGTCGGGCTCCCGGTGCATGGAGCCTGCTTCTCCCTCTGCCTGTGTCTCTGCCTCTCTCTCTGTGTGACTATCATAAAAAAAAAAAAAAAAAAAAAAAAAAAAAAAAAAAAGCTGTTTAGACTGCCTACAACTGGATATCATTTGAAAGGGATCTTTTATAGCAACCTACCCAGTGGGTTCTTGAAGATGTTCAACAACAGACTGCATGGTAGGGATCCTTGGAGACATCCGCCTGGGCCCATATGGAGGGCGGAACCCGGGAATGTTCTGGAGAGCAGCCAAGGAACCCAAAGTAAGGAAGCCGGTGGGTTTTAGCACTTTTTTTTCTGGGCAAAGTATAGGTGTTTTGTTTTTTCCTAAAGATTTTATTTAGACTTTTTTTTTTTTTTATAATTTCAACCTTCTTTTTTTCAAATTTTTATTTATTTATGATAGTCACACACAGAGAGAGAGAGAGAGAGGCAGAGACACAGGCAGAGGGAGAAGCAGGCTCCATGCACCGGGAGCCCGACGTGGGACTCGATCCCGGGTCTCCAGGATCGTGCCCTGGGGCAAAGGCAGGCGCTAAACCACTGCGCCACCCAGGGATCCCTGGACTTTTTTTTTTTTAAATTATTTATTCATGACAGACACACACAGAGAGAGAGGCAGAGACACAGGCAGAAGGAGAAGCAGGCTCCGTGCAGGGAGCCCGACGTGGGACTCGATTCCAGGACCCCGAGATCAGGCCCCGGGCTGAAGGCAGACGCTCAACCACCAGGCCGCAGGCGCCGCCGCAGTTGTCTGCGAGGAGCTGCTGTGCGCCTGGAGCACGCGGCCAGGTGCTGTGCACATCCACGGGGCGACACTATTGTCACTGGAAGGATGGTGACGTCTGTGATACACATTTTCCTGTAATTAACTTGTGGTCTTTGGTTCTTTATAATAAAGTCATTTTTCAAATGGCATTAGGTCCCTACTGTACTAAGAAAAAGGAAGTGATGGTTTCCTCCCCTCGTGATGAGAGCAGCCACGGGAGGACGAGGCCGCGGGTGCGGAGCGGGGAGGAGCACCTGCCGCAGCACAACCGCGGTCCCGGCGCGAGCCGCCGCGAGGACAGGTGATGGGCGGGCCCGGGGAGGCCGGGGTGGTGTCCCGCGGCAGGAAGGGCAGCCTGCGGCCGGGCCTCCCCCTCCGGTCCCCCCGCGGCCTGCCCCTCCCCGTCCCCCACCTCCGCCCCGGCCCGGCCTCCCCCTCCCTGTCCCCCCGCGGCCTCCCCCTCCGCCCCGGCCCGGCCTCCCCCTCCCCGTCCCCCCGCGGCCTGCCCCTCCCAGTCCCCCACCTCCGCCCCGGCCCGGCCTCCCCCTCCACCCCCCCCCCCCCCCCGCCCCGCCGCCGCTCCCCCTCCTTCCAAGCTCTTATCAAAACGCCGCAAGCACGAAGCTCGCGCTGGCCCCGAATCCCAGAACCCTCAGTCCGGTCGCGGCAGCAGCACGTGGAGGGATTCGGGGCCTCGATGCTTCAGCCGCAAGTCTCGGCTCCGGGCGGCGGGTAAGCGGCGCAGGCCGCGCTGAGCTTCGCGGTGAGGCCGCTGGGCGGGCGGCCGGGACCCGGGGAGGGGGGACTTGGGGCGGAGGCGCCGCCGGAGCCCGGAGCCGCTGCGTGTGCGCCCGAGCCTGGGCCCCGAGGAAGGGCTAGAGCCGCGAGGGCGCCCGGGGCACCCAGGCCCAGGTAGCCGGGTACACCTGCTGCGGCCTCTCCACCAAGGTGCGTGCTCTTGCATCCCCCCCCGGGGCGCACCGCACCTCCGGACGCGCTGATTTATTTTTACCTCCCCTCGGAGGCTGTGCGCTGTGTTCCTTCAGGAACTCCTCCGAGAACGCTCAAGGCTGCGGCTAGAATTAGTGGGGTTTAGAGCTAAGTAGGATAATAGCACCACGTTTCCTGCCTTACAGAGAAGGGAAGTTATGTCTGGAGAGGGATGGGGTTTTTTGGGGCCGAGTGACCAATCCCAAAGCTGGCCAAACCTCGGGTCAGGTCAAGGACGTCCCAGGGCAGACCAAGCACACGAGACTGTCTTTCCACCGTGGCTTTCCCATCAGAAGCCCAAATTTAGGGCATTTTCCTGGACTTATGAATAAAAATACAAGAAGCCCTCAAGTCACATAAACAAACAAATGTGAAGTTAGGAGATAAAGCTGCTATGACTAAGAACTGCGACTGAACACTGGAATGCAAACCTCCAGTGTTCTCCAAACTGCATCTACCCATCTCTATGATTTATCGCCCAAATGCTATTTTGTCCATCAACCTCTTTTAAATTTTGGAGTCACCTCTCCCATCCTGTCTAACCTTCTTTGTGGCATCACGGGAGGATCGCTAAAGTTTCCCAGGAGGCCAGTGGAGAGAGCACTCCACACACGTCAGTGGACTCTATCCATCCAGGAGGAAAGAACGTCATCTCATACCCGACCGAGTAATGATGGTCGTAACATGATTAAGGTCGTCTCTTCTGGTGAGGCTATATCCTCAAATTGTTATTAAAACAAACATTCTCCCAAACCGCAAGGAGCAGGGGGGCCGTGGAGCCTGCAGACGCCTCACCCTGTCCATGGGGGTCTCCATCTGAGGCTCCCTGACCCCTGCACGAGGCCCATTCCAGACCTGGTGCTGCTCAGCCCCCTCTACCCGTCAGTCCCCGGGGACCAGTCTCCTGGGGCGTCAGGGCTTCCGAGCTCCTTGGCTTATCTTGTCCTCTGTCTGGCCATGAGCCTTGCTTTAATGCATTTGTTCTGCATTAATAATATGGACCCGCAAGCAAGAGGTTGATTAGCCGTATTTGTTTTGCATTGGCAATTATTTTAAATTGGATGTGGGGCATTTTTTTTTTTTTAATTAGAGCTGCTTACTGTGAACAAAAGGGAAGACATACTGTATGATGTTGACTACTTTACACTCACAACAAATAATAATAATACACATGATGATAAAATCGGCCTGTCACAGCCCCAGAGATTCCGATCTTAATTATGGCAGAGAGTGACTGCCTCGTGTCTGAATGAGGGACTTGAGGCTGTTTACTTCACCGAATGTAGGACATGGCCTGTGACATCGGGAAACCTTATATATGTTTGCAAATGGAGATGATCTAGGGCGTGCATCCACCATGTAACTCAATTCACATTGCCCATTATGGGAATGAGATGTGAAAAATAATTTCCTGTATCTTGGAGCATCACAGCACTAAGTGGATTGCTGGCTCGGGCCCATGGAAAATAATAAGGTGATATCACCCACACAGCCACGTTCGGCAGGAATGCCCGTGCGGCCTCGCTCCCAGCTTATAGGACGCAGCTAGCTTTCGCTTCCACCGAAGCCACCATTCCACTTCAGTGAAACAAAATATAATGAGTCCTTATGATAATATTGTGTTTTAAGTGGTAGCTTTTAGCTCTTCAAAATTATGTCCACTAATTAGAGGCGTGGGATCCTCTCCGTTATCTCCCAGCTATAAATTATCACATATATTCATAGTTACAGGAATTTCACCTTCTGTGAAGCAGCCCTTATGCAAACACTCATAGTTGGTATGTCATTGGAGCATATCAGCAATTAATTCTCACAATGATCAATGGGAAGAACGTCCTTTCCCCCGTATCTGGTTTATTTATGTGCTCCCATTAATTATGCCTAATTTTCTGTTGGCACTTTTCTTCCTAATGTAATTCAATTTAAGCATATCTTTCTAGAGACTTATTAATAGGTAGGGTCATTTATATTGTGTAGCACAAATATTTTATAATCCACTAATCTTGACAAAAAGGCAATGCCTTCCTAATAAAAAATGCATGGGGAGTAATGGGTCCCTATTAATAACTTATTAGGTCAGATCACACAGTTTGAAGTGTCTATTACGCTTTAATTTTATCAGATTTCTTCCTTTGGAATTTGCCACACTTTCTTTACCTTTTGATTTCAGCTGCTCTCAGTACCGCCCTGCCTATGTGACTGCCAGCAGTCCTCTGGGACTTTGCAACGGGGATGCAGGGGGGACATGTGGGTGCCCCAGGGCTTTCTCACCCATTGCCCCAGTGCTGTGTCCCAGCGCCCTCTCTTCCTTACAATGGATGTTCATAATCCAGAGATCCTTAATCATTTTGGTGCACACACCCTTTCAGATATCTCATAATAGTGACTCAACCAGTCCTCAGGAACACATTGTCACATAGACTGATCACATCTCAGCTCAGAGGACTTATTGAAATCCCCAAATTAATCCATGCACTTATTAGGAATCAAAGTGACACAGTTCAGGACCTTTGGTGAAAACCCACCATATGTTAATGATTTGGAGATACTTCAACTAATAACCAACTTAACTCGGATAAATATGACTTTCTAAAGCCTGTGCGTCCTTGCTGTGGTTGGATGCAACTACATTCGATCTGCCCTTTTATCTTCTTTGATCCAAACCTAGCAACATTTCCAGTGAGCTGCACAGGCCTTTGTGAGGTCCTGGGGAGATGGCCTCAGCCACAGCCCTGCCCTCAAGTAACCATCTAGAGAGAAAGACAAAACGTGCAGGAAAATAGTGATGGATTTTCGCAAGCAAAACAATGAAACTTAACCAGACTTCTGTCTTCTCATCTGTAGAGTGAGGACGCGAACAAACTCCCTTAAAAGGCCCCTTCCTACTCTGACTTTTCATGGCTAGGGATCAGATCAAATGCTATGAATGTGTAAAAGTGGAAAGCTAAACTACTATGAAGAGTGTTCCAGCAGGTGGATGCAGACAGAAATAGTTTATGTGAGACAGGATCCAACTCACCTCAGTCCTGCAACTATGTTTCTGATGGTCTGTGTTATTTTAAATATAACTTGTATGCAAAAGTATAGTTCTGGATAAGAGGAAGACTAGGTCGTTTTGCTCAAAATGAGATCTTCATTCAGTAGACGTGTGCCTTGAGTGCTAACTGCATTTGAAGGTACTCAGATGTGGTTACCAGTGACTCCAATAGACTTTGAGGCTTCGGGGATGATGAAAGGTTATAAGAACCCCCAAATCAGGTTAAAGTGAAAATACCGCATTTGTGCATATAGTTAGCAGCTCTTTCTGGAGCACTGTCATTGGGGGGAACACAGGTATGAAACTTCCTTATGAAAACATATTCAACTTTACACCATTACCAAATTAGGTCTGATTTTTAATAAAAATCATTAACCAAACTTTACCCTGAGGTCAAATCCCCTATTGTTTGGAGCTTTAACTTTGCTTATTTTTTAACATGTTTATTATTTTTGCTTTTATTATAAATATCAGCATCTACCTATGAATCTTATGGTGTTCTGAAAACTCATTGGAATGGGAGAAATGTGGATAATGTGATATTACATATCACTACTGTTCTATGCATTACATACCCATTAAGTCGAGCGTGAGTGACTGTGTGAGTGTGTATGTGTGTGTATGTGTATGTATTTTCTCCCCAAACAATCTTAAGTTCATCATTTAGGGAAAAACACCTAGACTGATGCACTTACTAAAATTTAATTCCTTTGGATTGTGCTCATGATCACATTCAGTAGACATGTAGTCAATACACATGCACTGTGCTGGGGCCAGGTGATAGGGACTCAGAGGGAAGCACATTAACACAGGTTCTCATTCCTGAGAAAAGGAAAGGGAGCACAGCTCATAAACTCGTACTTTGTGCTGAAGTAACATCCGTTCATCCCTGTGGGTAACATCCGTTCATCCCTCCATAACACCAGGAAGTTACCCTCTTTTGCTGTAGATTTGGAAAGGGAACTGAATGGGGTCAAGTCATCCACTCAACTTCCTGCAAATAATAAATAATGAAGCCAGACTCCAAACCCAAATCTGCCATGATTGAATAATCCCACTCCTCTTTAAAAAAAAAATAGAATAATTAAACAGCCGTAAAGACAATAATACACAACTGGATGGCAAGAGGGTGATTTAGATAGCTGTAGTAGATTCTCGGGACAGATTGCTGTGGGCTGAAGTGATCTGAGCATGCGTCATGAAGAAGGCTAATCTGAGGGAAGCATCCACGTGGGTGCAAGACTTCTTTTTCCCCTTAGGTGAATGTGCTCTGCATTTAATTTTAAAACTAGACCAAATGTTCCACTGATACAATAGCAATGTATTCATGTACGTTCATGTATCTAATATTCACTTGATGATTTTTTAAACTGAAGAATAGTTCACAATATAATATGTTAGTTTCAGGTGTACAACATAGTGATACGGCAATTCTACACAGTGCTCAACCGCAGTAAGCGTGGTCGCCGGCAGTAACCACACATCATTACTACGATCTTACAGACATTTCCTATACTGCACTTTCCCTCTCTGTGACTTACTTATTTTATACCTGCTGTCTGTATGTCTCAATCCCCTTCACCTATTTTGCCCATCCCTCCATCCTTGTCCCCTGTGGCAACCACCATTTATCTTCTCTGTTTAATATCTATTTATTTTTTGTTTGTTTTGTAGACTCCACACATAAATGAATACAGTATTTGTACGATTTATTTGTTAGCATAATACCTTTCAGGTACAGCTATGTCACAAATGGCAAGATTTTATCCCTTTTTCTGTGGCTGGATGATATTCCATTGTACACGTATGCCACATCTTTATCCACTCACGTATCAGTGGGATTTGCTTGAGCAAAAGAAAGAGATAGCAGGGCATTAGGTCCATTCTGGGGCAAAAAGAAGGCTTTGTTAGGATGTAATGAGAAGTAAAGGTGTGATGTTTGTAGAGGACTTCCCGAGCTCGGAGACTCATAAAATTTTCCCTGTAAGGACTTAGTTTTATAGGGTTTTTCCCAAACAGGTTATTACATGGTCATACCACGATGTGAAGGGGGGACTGATTTCTGGTGATCTTAGAATGAGCCAGAGAGTAGTTAAGATGATATCCAAACAGCAGAGGTAGGGATCTGTGGAAGACCAGACATAGTCACTCATGGCCCCTGTGGGAAGCACGGGGCACCTGGAACCCTTGTGAAGAAACAGTCTCTGTGGGGCTTCATAGAGGATGAGGGGCATGGAAAAGAAAAGAAGCATGGCTGATGGAAGTTTACACCCGTGTGGTTGGTGGGAAGTTGAAACTTGCTCTGAAATTAAAGGGTTTAGAATAAGAGTTGGTGTTTAAGATGAGATCAAGAGTCTGGTTTTGACACATGGAGTCTGTGAGCCTGGGAGGCGGGCAGCTGCTCTCCAGTGTGAGAATCGGGTCCCACGGACACCAAGGGGACGGTGTAAGCTTCGGGGTAGGAGGCTTCCTCTTATCAAGAGAGGAGCATATACATGAGTGGGCTTTGGGCATGCTCGGGCCTGGAGCATTGAAGAGGGTGGGGGCAGCGGGGACAGTGGCTGCGGGCCCCACGGCCTAGGGGTCAGGGTGGAGGCTGCAAGAGGCCATAGCCTTGACCTGGCAAGGCTACAGAGAAGCCAAGAAGTGTAGGAATTAAGAAAGACAGTGTGCTCTCTGTGCGATCTGGTGACCTCTGGGAGGAGACACTAAGAGAAAGACCCAGAGCCAGGCTGCATGAAGTCAAGGACCCCTGGCTGGTGTGTGAGTGGAAAGCACAGGGTTGGCCCTTTGTCTGCAACAACTGCTGGGCAAAGGGAGGAGCAAGATCAATAGGATCTCAGGATCAATAGGGGTAAGAAAAAGGTTTTCTGAACTTTCCCTGGAGCATGCAAGACGGAGCTTTGAAGGCAAATATAACACTGGGAAGCTGATGGGACAGAACCAGAGGATCAGTTTCTCACCATGGGATGAAGAGGGAAGGAGCCAAAGCCCGCAGAGGAGACCACGTCTATGCACATAGCAGCCTTTGGAATAAAGACAATCATTCTTTAGCCAAGATTGATAAAAGAGTGAAAGGCCTGGCTGGTACCTAGACCGATTTTGCTGTGGCGTGGGGGTGATTGGGGTGCTCAGCATAGCTTCCTGTGGGCCAGGGAGTGAGGCACCAGGGAGAGGGAGCGAGTGCCTCGTGCCTCAGCCGCCTGCAAAGACCTACCGTGTGCAGCAGATGGCTCGGGGCTGGAGAAAGTGTTCGGGGTCATAGCAGGTGTAGCCAAGGACCACCGTGCATGGTACACATGTTGGCGGGGTCCTGGCCCCTGGTCCAGATGGGGAATGGGGAGCTGAGACACTAAACACTGGCCAGTTGTTAAGGCATTGATTTAGTAAACAGGACAAAAGTCAAGTGGGCCCAGGAGTCTCGGACATTATCTGGGATATTATTTAGGTAGTTGATTACAACATCTGATTGGTGAACAATCTATTACTTTTAGTGAGTGCTTTAGAGTTTATAAAGCACTTATATATCCTTTATCTCAAAAAGTCAAATGTAACTATAAAGAGGCTAATAGGCCAAGTGAAGTCAGCTGGATTCGGTAATTTGAGATCACGGTGAAAACAGAGTAGATTCATAAGAAGAGTCAATTAAGGGGCTGTGCTCGGAGACGGGAAGCCTTGAGTTTGAGGTTGAGTGGACTGACTAATCCAACTCAGGACCCAGCAGGCGGGCTGGACAAGATTTGGACTTATGGGTCCTTTTGTGGAAGTCATCTGCAGCTGAGGAGGGCAAACCTGCCAAGCCACAGGCAAGCACTTGGGAAGTGGAGTAGGAGGTACCAGAACCCATCAGGATTCACCCAAGTCCTTGGGCCCTACCTGTGGGCATGAGCATGAAGGTGGAGCTCGGGCCAGAAACCAGAGGCAGGCTCTCCAGATAGACGGGAAAAGCAGGTGCACAGGTGGGGTTGGTATGGTCCGTCAGTCCCTGCCCTCTGGTGCCAGCACTCACCAGGTACCCCAGGCAGCTCCAGGTACAGGACCAGCCTGGAGCCTCCCAGATGGAGCTCCTCCAGCAGCAGCTGCTGCCCTGCGTGTCATTCTCAGTGGGAGGGGCCCCAAGGACAGTTCCTGGGATAGTGAGTGACCTCAGAGGACAGGAGGGGGCTGTGTAGAGAGTCAGCAGAAACCCCACAAGCACCGACTCCTCTGTACAGTCTTATCACAGGCTGAAATTTAATTTTGCCTCTTTTACTCTTCTCCTGTCCACGTTCATAGTCTGAACACCGACATGTTAAAGTTTACCTGTTCAGATTGCTCAAAGGACCATCGTGTTGAACGAGCAGGAAAGACATGGTGAGAAATGACTGTGGAAAGCAGAGAAGCACACATCTCAAGGAGAAAGAAAATAACACGGAGCCCGTAGCAACCATGCACAGAGGCAGACGGTCTTCGGGATGGTCTTCCAACCCAGGGACTGTCTTTGACTTTCCAAATCCATGAATATTATTAATCAAACCAGGAATTGTAAAGAATCCACGATTCCTGAGCACATCACTCCCCCAACACGTTTAACATGGAAAGAGGTAAACTCCTTCTTATCATTAAGAGGCTCATTCTGTTTTTTTTTTTTAATATTTTAAAGTACATTTTGAAAATGGGGGTTTAAAATATGAAGTCACTTCCTCACATTTTAAGGATGAGGTGATTTTCCTAATAACATTTACACAATTAGTAATTTTACCGGATTAATTGATGCCTATAAGCCTGTATTGCTAATCTCCATTACGGGGATTTTAAACTCAAATGCACGAACACCATACAATAAAATACGGAACTAGAGGCCAAAGCTCTCAGTGCCAGAGAAAGCTGTTCGGGATGCCGCGTGACTCACACACGCAGAGCCTCTCCAGCACGCCGCTCCCCCGGAGCACAGCGCTCTCTGCGGAAATCCTCTGTGATTATCTGCGGTTCATTATTAAATTCCAAGCTGGTTGTTTGGGCAAGTGTGCGACATCAACAAAATATTGTTCCCTCCACGACTCCCCTGACCCTCCGCACTCCATCTTGACACTATCCCAGCGATAAGAACCTGGCAGCCATCAGAAGATCATTCTGGAAAAACGTCACCTCTTCCTCCCTATTGTAAGAATATCTAATAGAAAATGTAAACAACAATCTAGAAATGATGGCATGAAACGGCCCTCCCATGACATAGTAGGTGGAACAAAAGCCCTTTTCTGGCGTTTGCACCATCAGCAGCTGCAGGCTGATGCATTTGGCTTTCTGTTAAATAGAGGTTGGAGTATAAAAATAGACACTGGCATTTATTGGAAGCTGAGGTCTGTTGAAGTTTTACAGATTTAGAAAGTTCACTAATCGCCATCAATTAAAACCTCTGCCTTGCTGTTGCATGAATTATTCACAATAGTGTACACAATAGCAGGGCTCTTGGAAATACTTATTACAGCCAAATGTAGAACAAATAGTGAAATTCAAACTGATAAAGGTTAAAAAAAAAAGTGTTTCAATTTGTAAATACAAAGAAAAGAGGCATCCCGGCGGACTTTGATGGACAGATCTGTATTGAGAAAGCATCTCTGACCCCTGGTATACTTGTAACAGATTGGATGATGTTTTCTATTAGTCTAAAATTTAAAAAATTAAAGAAATATTACTTTAATCAAAAAGTTGGTCCAGGAGCGCCTGGGTGGCTCTGTTGGTTAAGGGCCTGGCTCTTGATTTTGGCTCAGATCATGATCTCAGGGGTTTGGGATTGAGCCCCGAACTGGGCTCCGTGCTCAGCGGGGAGTCTGCTGGAGATTCTCTCATTCTGCTGCCACCCCCACTCACACTCTCACTCTCTCTCTCTCTCTCTCTCTCTCTCTCTCACAGAGTCTATTACCGACATAAATATGCAAATGTATGCATACACACACGTATGATTATATAAGTAACTGCACACTTATTACTATTAATTACTTTGTGTAGCCCACATGTTTACCAAAAATAAGAATTAGAAAGACCAAAACTAGCCAGATGCTCTTTCTGAATCTAAGAAATACTGTCATCATATTTGTTTTCAGACCTGTTGTGTGCTTCGAGCCACCATTCTGTGTGTGGCCACAGGATTGGCTATGCCCCGGCATCATGCCTTGGCTCCATCCCCACTGAAGGTTTGTCCTGGGATCTAGCTGGAGCCTGCCCCAGGGGCAAGAGCCCTGGTGCTTCATGCCGCACCTCCTCACCCCCCTCATGTTGCATTGCACCTGCTTTGGTGTAGGAAACCTAGAGATCACCACTTCCTTACCCTTACCACCCCCCCCCAGTACCAGGGGAGGGGCTGAGGGGAAAGGCAGACAGAAGAGCGCATCCCACAATGACAATAACGCTGGCATTAAAGATTGATGGGGGCTCAATGAGAGCAGGTTCCCAATCTTGAGCGACTCCAGCCTCTGCCTCGTGATCTAGAGCTCAGCAATAAAGATAAAAGGTCATTACCATCTATTGAATCCAATCATGACAAGTCCATTCACCTGATGGGGGCATGTATTACATACAAAAAGCTAAATTAAAATAACATTATGGGCTGGTTCAAATCCACATGGAAAAGGAAATCTCAGATGAAGGACAGAATAAATCACAGGCTATGAATAATTTGATTTATGGTTCCTTTTTTTTTATTGGTGCAAAAATACTTCCTCTGTTGCCCATATGCTTGACACCATAGCCTTCGAGGGGGGCTGCACTTTCCTCTCAACCATGTACTTGGGGAATGTAATGGCAATATCAGATACCTAAGAATAGACTTAAAGATATACCATCTACCCAAACAATTCAACAATTCTTGTCTAGGCATAAATAGTATTCATACAGTTATGAAAACATATGGCAGACGTTATCATTTAAAACATTTTAAGAATAGTGTTGAAGCTTTTGTAAATAGAAGATAAAACATTTTGTGATCTATCACAACCAATTTTAATGTCTTACATATTGTATTTTTGACTGGAAATTTAAACCTATGTATGTTGAAAAAGCAAGTCCACACATAAAAGGATGTGTGTTTACACTGATAGGTCTCTACGTCTACCCCTCTACATGGCCTCTGGAAGTCATGGGATGTACGTTCTGTCTCAATACCATTTATATTCGTTTTATTTCCCAAAAGTCTCTCAAATCTAAGTTATCAATAATGGGTATATCTTCATCCTTTGTTACTAAATGAATAAAATGCTCATTGTTGAGATCAAAGAGTTAATGAGTAAGTTTCTTACAGAGAAAAGTTGATGGCTCTATTCTGAGATGAATTCTAAAGGAAAGCAGCCTTGGTATTAAAGTTTGTTTAGTTACTGTTGTTTTTTTTTTAAGGGAGTTAAGAATCTCTTTTCTTACAATAACATAAATTGTTGTCCATCTTTGTTAAGTATTCCTTGAATGGCTTTACTGTCCTGAGCACGAACAGAACAATAGGAGCCATGAGTCCCCGTGACCTTCTAAATGCAAAGGTCTCAGCACCGTTGCAATAATTCCCACACCTGTGCTTGCTCGACTACATCTCAAGCATGAGCTCTTTGTAACTAACCTGGCAGTGGACTATGAAGACAGTGTCTACCGTGATTTCCTGCGTCTCTTCTGCATCACAATTAATAATTTATTGCTGTCCTCCCATAAGGACACTCCTGCTATTGTTACCTTGACCTGCAGCCTCCGCCCTGAATTCCTGCCCAAGCCGCGGGGGGTGAGCTCAGGCCCTGAATTCCCTAAAATCTGTCCCAGGGCCTTCTCACTAGAACCCCATTGTGGCTTCCACGTTCTCACTCCGGAAAAGGTGGGCCTGGTATGTGCACATACAATATACACCTTGACCCCTCACATGATGCCTTCCTCATCCCCTAAGACATCGGAGGGAATGTGTCTTCATCAGCCCGACTTGCTTCTCTGCTGAAGATGGAGAATGTGCACACACGCACGTGTGCACTCCTACGCATCGGTGTCTTTGGGTGTTAATATCCCTTTTACATAGGAAATTGGTCTTTCTGAAAACACATTAGGGGTGGACTGCGTGCAACGACTGTGCCATGTGGTGGCAGCATTGCACCAACTTGGGAGGCTTCAGCCCGCACGCTCCACCTGCCAGAGCAGTGGGTCTGGGTTCCTGGGAGAGCATCATGGGTACACACAGGACGATTCCATGAAAACCTTGCAGAGCTACATCCATGGCATTTTTTTTTTACAACACACAATCGTCGAGATGTGATTTAACTGGAGTCTTATTTCTACCTACTAACGTAAATGTGCAACCTGTGAGTTGCACTATGAGCAAAAAATCAAAAATCACAATTTTATTCATATCCATCTTTTAATTCATAGATTTTCCTTTTTATATTTCAAAGACCTCATAGATGTTTAAATACAACAAAAATATAGCAGTCCTTCATCTTTATCTCTTCGTTACCCCCACGAGAAAGGTGACATAAACCAACGTAGAGCTTCAATAGTACTGAATTTGCATTCTGGAAATCCTCACCCTCATGTTTCCTGCTTGACAGGAATAATAGGTATTATCTGGGAATTAGTTCTATATGAAAGAATGAAAAAATGTGTTTATAAAAACTTGAAGATGTACATCCTCCAAGTAAAAGTGAAGTTTTACGACCTAAACTGGAAAGCTCAAGTTACCTGTTGAAACAGAGGGACACTTTTGATTAAACATGCTCCATAATTAATGAAGCAAGGTGAAAAAAAGGATATATCTCAGAGTTTCTCTCCTGTGCATGATACATTTTTAGACGTAATGAGGGCAAGATAACTGTTACTAAAATAGTCGCCGAAGTACAATATTCTAGGATATTTTGACTGTACACATTTATTTTCAAAAACAGTATTTTCTCAGACCTCGTCAGTTACAATTGCCAACTGTAAATAATTAAATCCTAGTGGAAAATGTTCTTTAGGAGGAGCAAACTGCTGGAGGGATTGACGCCAGCTCCGAAAGAGGCCAGGTGTGTGTGGGGGCAGCCCCCTCCCGCCAGCCCCCCTCTGACACCCCCTGCGCCACCTTGAGGCAGGAGGTCACAGCGCTGACCATCCTGCTCTCTGCTACTCTGTCCCCTCCCTCCTGTTATTTACCACCTTTTCCAGATTCTCTGTAAAAAGGGCGAAAGAGAACATTTTTCAAAGCAGAATTCTTCAAACAAAGCCTTGTCTGGAACAAGCCTGAGGAAGGCAAGGGACAACCCGAGACTGGTGAAGTGGGGCCGGATCCCACCCTCTGGGTCCCTAGAATACTTCGCATGCTCACTGGCTCAGTGATCTCATCTAAGATGGCATTTATTCATGGAATCACCATTTCTTTCAAAAATACAGACTAGATACCATATTTCTAGCAGATCATAGAATTTCAGTCAAAATAGAATAAGATTCAGTTCCGTTAAAATCTAACAGTGATTTGTCCTTCAATGGAATCTGTGTTTTGAGCATTCAAATGATAGAAAGAAATTGGAAGAAAAAAATAGAAGCATATGAGTCAGCTCCTATTATAAAAAAAAAAATATATATATATATATATATATATATACTTTTACAAATTCTAAGTCCTTGATCCACTCACTAGGGTTTAATTTAAAAAAAAATAAGTAAGCAAAATCATTCTGACTGTAACTCACAGAGAATTCTTAGAGATGGAGCTATATAAAAACGCAAGCCCTTCTTACCACAGAGAAGGCATTGGTGGAAAATGCAGAGGAATCAGAGCAAACGCAGAAGTGAGCACAGATTTGTTACTGGTGCTTCTGGGGGGTGGCTGGCATAGGGGAGGGACAGGGACCCATGCTCTCCGGGGCACCTGGCCGGCTGCTCAGGTGACAGTGTGGAGGGTACCGTGTGTGCCAACCCCGCTCACCACTGTGACCCCTGTGGGCTGTTCCTGCCCTGGGGGTTCTGTCCCTACATTCACATCTTAACTGCACAGTGAGCTAATACAGGCGTTTGAGAGAAAGCAGGAGGCTTTCACATTTTCTATGTCACGTAAACTTTACCTTGTCCTTTTGGCTACGGGAGCCAGGACTGGGCTGTGCGGGTCCCCGATTCGCCCAGATTGCTGAAACTTCCCAACAGCCCCATTCATCCCATTCATCCTGATTGCTCTTAAGAACAAACATGATTGGTTATGAGCTATCACGCTGAAGACTTTTCAAACTTGTCTCACTGTATGATTATTCCCAGACCTGTGAGTCTTGCAAATGCATATTTTCTAGACTAGGTGTGGAAGATAAGTAAATAAATGAAATACAAATAAAAATCAGTGATGTTTACATAGAATAATGTGTGATATCTACAGATATGTCTAATATATAATAGGTTATATACACACATACCCAAAGATATATAAAAACTTATCATAGTATACATACTAACAAAGAATATGTTCTACAAGTAGTACACAGACAGATACAGTATACACATCATGTGCCTGCACAAATCCTACACTATATGTACATTTATATACTCACAATATATAACACATTGCATATAATATAAAATATGTTATTCAATAAAATGTTATAGTATTACAACTATATGAAGGAAGGGGAATAAGACTACATGAGATTTGAGTATTTGGAAAAAAATGGGGCACCCAGGTGGCTCAGGGGTTCAGCGTCTGCCTTCGGCTCAGGGTGTGATCCTAGGGTCCTGGGATCAAGTCCCACATTGGGCTCCTCACATGGAGCCTGCTTCTCCCTCTGCCTGTGTCTCTGCCTCTCTCTCTGTGTCTCTCATGAATAAGTAAATAAAATCTTTAAAAAAAAAAAAAAGAAATATTTGGAGAAAGAATGTGAAGACTCATTGATCCCATTCCTTTGTTCAGCAAGTCAGTACGGAGTGTCTATCCTTTCTCGGTCCTTGAATTGAAAGCTGGGGACACAATAAAAAATAAGTGGTCCCTGAACTCATGGAGCTGAAAATGTAGAGAAGCAAATGAGTACCAAATAATTCTACAAAAAAATACTTAAATTATATTTGTAGTGGCATAATAGTAACTATTATATAGGTAAGAATCCTTTTGAATTAGTAGCAGATTGGCAATACACGATTTCATTCTTTTATTAAATAGTTTGGATGAATTTCTCAAGAACACCCATCTGGATAAGGTCAGTAGAAAAAAAAAAAGGTCATGTTTGTGATAAAAGGAACAAAGGTAATTTTATTTTTTCCACGTATATGATGCAGTATCTGCATGAAATTCTAAAGCTGCTCTCAGTGAACAGAATGCCTCCAATTCCAAGAATATTGGGTGGACTTGAACATGTGGTGACCCAGTGAGGACTTTCTTTTCTGTAGGTATTTGAAACCGTCTGTCACAATCACTTACCCATGCAATAGTTTAAACATATGTACTTTATTAAATCTACAGTGTTCTTTTCCTATCCCTTGCTAAAGCCTGTTCCTGTGTTTCCCTGTTTTATTTCCTTCCTTTCCACCTGCCTCCTCCACCAGAGTAAAGATCCTACGCAGAGATAGGACATTTGGGGGCTTAATCTTCACACGTATTTAGCATTAAAATCATGTTGACCTGAATTCTAAATTACCGTTATCTTCCCTGACACACCAAATCCCCTTTTGAGAACTATTTTTTGGTAGTGAGCTGTTCCTAGTGTCCAGATCCTAATTGCATGACCATCAGGAGAGTGATATACAGTATATTTAAAGATCACATGTTGCTGTAAATCTAGGGCACAGTGACGTGGTTTATAAGGCAAATTACCACTCTATCTGAGCCCTTTAAAGCGATTAAGATTGTTCTTGTTGACTCTTTTTGGCCACTGTAGGCGATGATAAAAAAAAACAAGTGTGGATAAAAAATAAGTAACAATGGAGTAAAAAGAGTTCTAAGATTGAGAGACACAGGCATCTTCCTTTGAGTTTGCTGACTTTACACAGAAAATCAAAAGGTTCTTGACTGAGGCTTTCCCTGCCACTCGTGCTGCTGACATCCTGGATGGGGTGGTCGTGTCTTACAGGGTCCCCCGCCCGAGCGACTCCTCTTCTCCGCTCCCGCCCACCACACTTGTTGATAACAGAACTTGAATCTGGTTTTCAAATGTTAAGTCTCAAAAGCAAATTCCACGACCACCGAAACCCCCAGGCACGTGTGTGTTTGTTCTCCTCAGAAATGCTCCCTCTTCCACGGAATCCCTCAGGGGACCAGTCACGGTCTTTGCAAATTCAGTACCGGGAGCAAAGGAGTGCTCGCATGTGGGCCGCTAACCCTGCGGATATCTGTACAATATTTACTATCGCTCTGGCCTACGTTTGTCATAATGTACTCAGCGGGACCCGAAACTACTCCGAGAACTTCCTGTATGCAGGGCGAACGTGGTTTCCTTTGACCCCAGGTCCTAACATGCACACCCTCCTCAGCCATAGCAGATAGTCACTGCTATTTCTGCCTACGATGCTTTTCCATCAGATCTTGGCATTTCTGAGCTGTGCATATTTTAAAATTTGCTGTTTCCGTGATGAGCAAATAGGATACAGGAGATTTTACGTCATGTTCTTACCTATCTGAAAAATAATCCATTCTATGGATTTTCTATTTGGAGGCCACTAAATGCAATTTGCATAAAAAAGGTTGCCTCAAAAAAAAAAAGGTTGCCTCAAAAAAAAAAAAGGTTGCCTCATTTTTAAAAATTTGAGATAGCTATGTAATTTTTGTCAATAAGTATTTTTAAATCTGGCTTTTGAAATCAGAGAATAACACGTAGAATATTAACCTTTAATGGTAACAAATATTAACCTTTAATGGTAACAAATAGTCCTTAACCTAATGATTAAGGGATATTTGTTACCCTTAATTATTAGCTTTAGGTAACAGGTGGGTAAGTTAATATTGTCGCTATCCTATACCATTTGATAAAAAGGGGCAAAAGGAGATTATTGCAATGAACAGAAATAGTAATAGTAATATTCATGCATTAAAAAAATATGTCCATATAAAAATGAGCAATGAGCATGCCATGGGTTTGCAACACTAAAATCTCAGTCCCCTTTAATTCATTAGTAACATGTTCTACAAAATTTCTTGATTTCTGTTAATTTTCCATTTCAACTCAAAATGAAAAATTCAATGATAATTGACCAGTTCAGTAAACAATGGACGGGGGGATCTCAGAATGGTGATCAATACTAACAGTCCTCTCCATCAGTTTTCCTGGAGCCCCTGTAGAATAACTAATACAATTAGATATTGATGGGACGCCACGTGCTGTTTATGATGGGCAAGGAGCTCCAATACGACACTCCCTCCTCGGAGTGTGTGTCTACTTTACAAGATCAGACCCAGCTCATTGTTCACCTCAACTCGGCAGCTTTCTTACAATTTCACTTGCTTCTTATTCCCTTGATTCAAATAACATCACGAGACTGAAATTATTATAGCTTAACTCTTGGTGTTTACTTTTTGAAAAATGTTATTTATTTATTCATGAGAGACAGAGAGAGAGAAAGGCAGAGACACAGGCAGAGGGAGAAGCAGGCTCCATGCAGGGAGCCTGACATGGGACTTAATCCTGGGTCTCCAGGATCAGGCCCTGGACTGAAGGCAGCTCTAAACTGCTGAGCTACCTGGGCTGCCCAACTCTTGATGTTTAACCTCAGTTCTCACTTTTCAGGGACGGGCCATTTGGACACCATTTAGCAATGTGGTTGTAACCACAGATGCCTGCCTTAGAGCGCATCCCCATCTTAGCATCTAAGGTGGAGCGCATCCCCATCTTAGCATCTAAGGTGGGTGGTGTGTTCGTGACATTTCTGTGACATCCATCCTGCGGACACCCATGTGCTCAAATCTACCTGGTCCTAAAGTACCACTATACACAGCCCTGCTTTTTTGGTACTGTAATGCAGGCCTGAAATCATCAGACCCCCTAAAACCTTCAGGAGTAAATTGGGTTTCCTATGAAGGCCAGGGTTTCTCATTGCAAATATTCAACCAATAATTCAAAATTTTGAGCTTTGATGAAGTCAATAATCTCTGCAGCTGGATTGGAGTTAGAATTGCCTCTTCTAACTCTACATCCCACAGTGGGATCATCCACAATCTGGTTTCTAGGAAGAAGGCAGCCAAAACACTCTCCTTGTGGCCAGACAGTGTGTGTTGCCTCTGTAAATATATTTAAATGTATGGTTTCCACATCCTTCTGAAGAATTTCCCTTTACCATTTCCCATGTCAAAGCTGAATACATGTAAAACATGTTTCATGTTCACTAGATACACCAAGGAGCTTAGAAATGATCAGTGCTTGATAATTGTAACCCCAAAATGACAAAAAAATGTATGCAGGTTTGCACTTAAAAATACAGAATTCACATACTTTTAGAAGTAAGTAGTTCACATCTAGGGTTGGCATACACCTGGCATCCGGTGCCAGGATCCCCGGGACGAGGTTTGCACCCGATCAACACTGTCACCTCTGTGCTTTCTTGGCTCTCGGTCCATCTGCACACAACAGAAAGCAGTATTGCTTTGCGGGAAGCTCGTTGGAGGCAGCTGGCTGCACAACTCGTTCTCCAAAGCTGGGATCACCAAAGTCAAGTCTCAACAAGGACAAATCCCATCACTGTGTTAATGTTAATCAAAAGCATTATGGGAAAAAATTAAAATAAAAATAAAAAAAGAATTATGGGGCAGATTTCACACACAACTGTATTTCCTCAGGGCATAGTGCACAGCCTCTCATCCCACGGAAGAAGAACCAACCTGGGGAGTGACACAGTTGCTTCTTACTCAGAGAGAGTGTGTGGGTCTGGAACTGGCCAGGACACAGGACACAGGGCCCAGGCCATGATTGGTGGGAAAATTTATCACAAAGAACGGTTAACTGTAATAGGAGGTCCAAGTGACTAGGAGAAAGGTGGGGATGGCAAATGCAGAGAGCAGTGGCTGCCCCAGGGCTGAGCCGGAGCTGCATCCAGGCAGCAGAATGGGGTGCTGCGGGACTCACCAGGTGGCATCGAGTCACAGCAGTACCCTGCTGCCGAGACTTGCAGGAAACTCACTCTCTGATGCTGATGGAAATCTGCCTCTAAAAGTGGCCATCTTGAGTGCCGGGCAGGGGAACTGGACAGGGAGACCCTTCCCTGCAAGACCTCTGGAAGTGGGTGCCCGGGCCACCAAGGGCAGCAGATGACCGCACCTACTGCCCCAAGCTCGGGATCCCAAGAACCGAACATGCTGGAACCACGAAGGCTTTTCCGCCTGCAAGATCTTTCCAGCAGCTTCTACTGACAAACCTGAACTTGGTGCAACCGGCGAAGAAAACTATGTAGAGGGTCCCCTCAGCTACACAGAGCAGCCAACGGACATGGGTTTATAGCAGAGTAGCAGAAAATGGGCAACTAGCACTAACGATAAACGTAAAAGCTCATCACTCATTGTCTCCAAGCTTCCGCAATATAATCGGTATCTTCTGATAACCTACCTGTGGTGAGTACCTACTGGGTGTCACGCACCAAGCAGGCACCGAGGGCAGAGATGTAGATGGGGGCTTATGTCCCCTGAGCTTGGGGCGTGGGCAGGGTAGCAATCTGGGGTATAAGGCCAGCCACCCAAGGAAGTGCTGGCGGCCTCCTCCCACTCAGGAGAAGGAAGATTCAGCGCCAGGCATCAAGGCCTCCAGGACACCGTGACCCAGGTCTGAGCTGTGAAAGGAAGGATAAATAGGGCACATCTGGGCAGAGAGTAAGACGTCACGGCTGTGGGGACCTCTGGAGCTGCTGTCCAGAGTCCAGGAGCAGGTGCTGGATTCCAGGAACTGAGGCAGCTGGGCCGGTGGGTGAGGCAGGCACCTGGACCCTCCCGCCTGGAGACCTTTGTTGGAACAAACAGTGTTGCCACAATACGTGCTTTCTAGCTCTTCGCTTCTAGACCAGCTACAGGGAGACTCCGCTTCCGTGCTGAAGAACTGGAAGGAAGGCAAGGCAAAAATAGCGGGCTTAATATATTGATTCTCTTCTTCTATCAGCTTACCTACTGTGTCCAGTGGCCTTATACAGGGCATTGGCCATTTGCCTGCAGCATCCTGACTAAGGCCACACTTCCTCTACCCAGAAGGGCAGGTGGGATCAGCTCTTAGCACCTTTGAATTGCTGTGTTTTGGGTGAAAGGCTGGGTTCTATATGGCTATAAATCTTATTTATTTATTTATTTATTTATTTATTTATTTATTTTCATGGTTATAATTTTTAAAGGCGATATATATATATATATATATATATATATATATATATATATGTAACTTCAATTTTTCCATTGCAAAAATGTTCAACATCTAGCTATTGCCTTTTCTTTGTGAAACTGACATTGTAAACATATGCTGCATGTGCTCATCTTTACCAGGATGAAGCTCTACCTTACCCCCCCCGCCCCCCCGCCGAGCTTCCTACAGAAGTGGGAACGTTGGACATCTGCGCTGCCCCAAACTACCATCGTCCCATGCTATCCTCCAAAACAAATATTCTGCATGTAAGGTCAGTGTCTGTCTGGTCTGTTGATGCTTCCTAGGCCCCCTGGAAAACAGTTGGTGTGCAGCCTTGCACATAACAATTCCACGATCACCAGTCACAGGATTGAGCATTGAGCATGCAGCACCATGTTAATTCTCTATATTTAGTTGAAAGTGGGAATTATAGAATTTTGATTGTGTTTTCTTAAATAGCCATTCCCGTTTTTCCTATCATTCATTTAAAAGCTATGCTTTTTGAGCACCTATTTTGTTTCTAGACAGAGGCTACACCTTAAATTTTAATATAAAGGAAATATTCATCAATTTATTTTTGATTTTGAAAGAAATAGATGAAAAAATATATTATTAGTTAATGAGTTTTCTTATTAGTTCTGGCTATGAAAATGACACTGATCTCTTAAAGAATCAAGAGATAGGAAATTACTCTTACTGGACAGTGATGAGAATAGTATGACCTGTCTCAGGGGGGCAGACATGTGTGGTAGTCTGTTGCAATCTTCAGGACTACCATGGATCTCTGATGGGCCCTTGGTACCCTAGCCTTAGATTTTTTGGCCGTGCACATGGGCATTGGTCATTTGTGTATCTGTGCTTGAGTTCTAAATTCCAATGCTTCTGCGATATTTGTTCTTCTTCCATATTCAGCTTTGTAGACTAATGTGGATGAGTTTATTTGCTTTTCTTCTGATCAGCTTCTTAAACACAGTGTTATTACTTCCATTGACTGAACTTTGAGATTCCATCCCACTGTTTCCATATGTTGATGATCGCCTTGTGATTGACATCAGGAGACACATCTCCACATGATCCATTTTGGGTTTCTCTACTGGAAATCTGTTTAGGAACTGGGAGTAAGACTTTTAGGAAGCTGGGTCTTCTTAAATAATGAGAATATCACTGATTATTCTAAATTATCTCCAGAATTAAAATAGAATATGTACATTTATTTCCCTTATGGATGGAGTCATTGGGTTTACTGCACCTGATAAGTACAGTGATGTGGCTCCCCTTGCACAATGGTGAGGGCCCTGCCTTCTTCACTCCTGAGGGCGCCCCCCAGGGATGCCTCCATGTGACTGGATCTACCTACAAAGGGCTCCTTTGGCAGAAAAAATGAGCATTTTCTTTCTTCCATGCAGAGGTATGATAAAAACATATGGTGACTGAACTCTTCACTGGGTCATATGATATTAGAAGACACTTAGGGGTGATCCTAACAGAGATGATAGCCAGTCTGTCAAATAATTATATAGGATGCAAGATCCTAGCTAAGTTTATGTTGTACTTCACCAAAATTTGTTTCCATTTGAAGTTCTTGTTGGTGGTAAATTTGTTAAATAATTGTTTTGAACCTTTTTTCCCCCTCCCTGTATCTTGTAATTTCCCAATATTATAACCATCTCAAATTGTATAAAAATACTTCTGTCATTTATTCAGATTGAATCCAACATAGAATCCTAGAAAATTCATATACATGAGGTCCAGATATCTGTAGATCTATATCTGTATGTCTATTTCTATAGCTCTGCATATTTATATCTCATATATCTGTACCTGTATAACTCTAGATATATTCTGGTCTTAGTAGAGAGATTAAAGTTGACACAAGGCACTTGATAAATTTTGTGAAATCTATTTCTAAATCCAGATGTATGCAGACAAATTTATTATTTTATTATTTCATAAGTTCCAATACTATTTCACAATATATTCTTATACAATTATTTCATACTAAGCTGTAGCATTGTATTTATTTTTGAGTTTAGGTGTTTGTTTGCATGTTTGCTTGCTTCCAACTTAAATTTTAGTCAGCTCAGCTGTGTATTCCCCTTTCTTGAGTAACCACAATATGATGCCCAAAACGAAGTGAAGAAAAGGTCAACATTTGTGACTTGTGGCTCCTGGTTCAGGAAGAACTAAACAGTCTCCCTTCAAGGAAACTACCTTGAGTGGTTTGTGGAGTCTAGCCATGGGAAAGAGATGAAGTAAACTGACTTTCTAAGGAGCACTTGCCAAGTGTAGGGGTGTGCTGGGTGTCAGGGTGTGTGGCCTACCTAACCCTTGCACCAACCCACAGCTCACAGTGTGTTGACACCCTGCCACCCGCATGGGTAAGATTTGTATTCCTGCTGCAGCATGATGCATTCCAGTGTGTCACTCTACTACTATTTCATGGGTTTGTCCTTCAATATACATTTTTATTCATTTAAGTTAGCTTATTGATGACTTCACAAATTATAGAAGTGTTATTTTCAGAAGAGTCATGATCTATTAGAGAAGTGAACGGACTATGAGATTAAACATGATAAATCCAAGGGTAGATGCTATTCAATGATAATGGAATGAATGGCCATTCTTCCAGCTTGAGCCTGCAGATGGAAGTTACCACTGTGCTACGTCCAAAGGAAAACTGTGAGTTGCTCACTTGAAGAAGGGATATGGTGAGGAAGGTAAGAGAGGAAGAAAGTTCTCCTTTTCCCACATAATCTAAATTGTACATGTAGAAATGAAGAAGAGTGTGGTGTGTCAAGAAATCACAAAGAGGTTATGGTTGTTATAACATAAAGTGAAAGTAAAGAGAAGAAAGTGAAGGATATGAGGATGGAGAGGACAGCATGGACTGATCAATATCTCATCTTGATCGTGAGTGGACCAATTTATTTCTGATCTTGACCATGGGAGAACTAATTCATGTCTGGTGTTGACCATGGGTGGACTCTTTAATGTCTGATCTTGACCATGGATGGACTACTTCATGTCTGATCTTGATCATGGGTGGACTGATTCATGTCTGATCTGGACCATAGGAGGACTAACTCATGTCTGATCTTGACCATGGGTAGACTACTTAATGTCAGATATTGATCATGAGTGGACTAATTCATGTCTGATTTGACCAAGGGAGGAATAACTCTGATCTTGACCATGGATAAACTGATTCACATATGATCTTGACCATGGGTGGACTGATTCAAATCTTATCTTCATCATGGGCGTATGCTTTAATTTGGAAGAGGCAGGAGGCCTTGGAGAGTAGCTGGAAGTGAGATGACAGATTCTCATCTAAGTGGACTCTTCTAGCTGTATGGCGGCTGTTTTAGGAATCCTTTAGTTGATAATGGATTAAACTGTGGTGGTACCTTTGGAAGAAAAAGAACAAGACAGTCTGTTTAAAAATTCAGAAAGTAAAACTTGGGGGATTTAGTTACTAATTCGCTATAGGGGATTTAAAAAATTGGTTATAAATAACTGTTCTCAAGTTTAAGGGAATGGGTAGATCATAGAAGCCAACCAATAGCAGTAGAGGAGGGCAAGACAAGCCAAGGGATAAGGAACTCATAAAAGGGAAAATATATGCTCAAGTTGAATTTGTTGAGTTTGCAATAATTGTAAGTATCTAGATGACAGTAACAAGCCATTATACAGGTGGAGGAGTCTGACTCTTGAAGGAAGGTCTGGGCTGAGTTTGTGAGCAATCACTAAACTGAGGAAGACAGACCCCACTAGGGTGAGTGAGTGAGTGGAAGAGCTTACCCATGGAAAGCATCCAGCAGAAGGTCAAGGGTTAGGGGAAGTAATGGGGAGAATACCAAGGGTCCATAGTACACCAAAGGTCCAAAACATAGAGGTACAATGAAAAATAGTATCATCAGGCCATAGTTGGTGAGGTAAGAAAATAATGTAAAATGTCATTCCAGAATCATCCATTAGAGGCTAATGTACCAACATGGTGGAAATAACTTTAGTCAAGTGGTGGAGTTGGAAGTTGGGTGACAGGATACAGAGAAATGAATGAGTCATCTACAAAGTGAGGAAGAGCTCAGCCTTGGAGAAGTTTGGTTGGACAAAGAGGAGAGAAACTGCTAAGTAGAGTGCTCTGTGCAGTGCAGGAGAGTTTTCTTTGGTTCAGCTGGAGAGATCTCAACATGTAGAGTAAAATCACAAAGGAAGGGAATATGGATCATAGACATGGGAGTTTTAGAGAGATCCTTCTCAGGACCTGGGTTTGGAAGCAATGATATGAAGGCAAAGCCTGCTGTAAGGTTACATATTTATCTCCGAGTCCAGAGGGAAGAAGGTGAACGCTACAGATACAGCCACATTTGTTGGGGAAACATAAGCGGGAGTTCGGGTGATAGTCTGATGGCTTCCCTTCCTTCAATTAAGTAAAAGGCAAATTGTTTTCTGAAAACCAGTGATGGAGAGAGTGTGTAAGGAGCTTCCAGAGAGTGTTGAAACTTGGATTAATCCAGAGAAAAATGAGTTAGCTAACCCATGCTAGGACACTGAAAGGGCTAAGAGTAAAATGGAAAGCTCACTGATGTGGATGATTCCGTTCATAGGTGGTACAGATGGTACCTGGTTCAGGGTGTTCTCTAGCACGTGGGGCAGAATTGGGGCCCTCAGAAGAGATTGACCTAATCCCCCAGTGTGTTGAATTATCATTCCTGTGAATAAGTCACCTTGAAAGGCAAAGGGATTTTATGTATATAACTGAGGTTATTATCAATTGACCCTACAATTGGATATCATCCCAGATTATGTGGTGGACCCAATGTAACCACACAAGCCCTAAAGGAGAGACATAAAAGAAAGTCAGAAAGGTGCCACAGGAGGGGAATCCAGAGAGATCTGAAGCCTGAGGCAGACTGCACAATGGCTTCTAGGGGAAGGATCCCACAAACAAGGAAAGAGTAGGCACAAGAGGCTGCAGAGGACCCAGCTGACCGGAGTTTCACAACCACATGGGCACAAATACTGCCCACAACCTGAATAAGGCCAGAAGCAGATTCTCCCCTAGGGACTCCAGATCTGTGTCCAGTCTGGCGGCCTCTGTGACTTTGGCCTTGCAAGACCTTGAGCAGAGAACCTTCTAGTCCATGCTGGACCTCTGACTTGCAGAAGCTGCAAGATAACCAACGTGTTTTGCACTGCTATGTTTGTAGTGATTGTTAGAGCAGCAAGAGAAAACTAATGCAATCCCTTTCATGGAAATGAGTGACTATTATGTTCGTATTGTGTTGAAGCTTTTCTGAGGGGGGTTGTCCAATGAACAAATAGGCATAAATAAATTGCAAGTGCCACTGGATGAGGTGAGAAGAATCAGACTGTGGTCTGGGTTATGGAGTGAGAGAAGATGTGGCAGCCTTGGGAATGTAAGGAATTGGGTGTCTTAGGGGTACTGAAAACCTGTTTTAGCAGCACCTAGATCACCTTTCCTCCAAAGCCAGCTCCTGTTTGAAAATATTCATTGACTCTTAGTTTTCACCAAATCATGTTTTCATGATTTATCCAGACACTAAATGTTTTTCAATATCTGCTTTTAAACAATCTTAGTGACAGCACATTGACTACCCCTCATATTAATGTTCCCCCAGCCAAGCCAGCTGTGATGGGGAGAATAATTGCTCCTAAATCTTTCCTCCTCTGAAATAGTGTTATAGGTCCACATGTTTGCCTTGGTGCCTTGGTGGCAGAATGTATTTTAGGCTCAGATATGTGACTCGATTTGGCCATAGGCATATTGGCAGATACAGATAGCACAATGTTGGAAATGTGTTTCTGCTGTTGGGCTTGCCTTCTTGAACTGCTTTTGCCGTTAAATAGAAATGCTTAAGCAACCACTCCCACCGCCTTCTAGACATGGGGTCCAGGATGAAGCAAAGCCACCTCAACCGGCTGTCCTTACCACTTTGATCTTGGACTTCCCAGCCTCCAGAACTGTAGGGCTGTTGTTTACAGGCTACTCAGTTAAATGGCATTTTGTTCCAACAGCCCAAACAGATGAAGACACGTCTTCTATGAATAGATTATTTTCTTTAGCTAGAAAATCTTAGCATTCTTCTTATTGCAGATGACATCTCTGATCACTCTCTTGAAAGCCATTTTATCCCTAGAATCCAAAGAAAATGCCTCTGAGTATTTTGTTTCTCCTATAGAATTAATCCTTATGCATGATCTCATTTGACCATGAAACCGATTCTACGGGGATAAGCGGGTCAGATACCATTACCTTGACTTTGTAAATAATGAGAAAATTAGTGCTCACACAAGTTGAGTCACTAAATCCTATTGGCACAGCCAATCAGGAACATAGATGGAGTCTTAGTCCAGAATGGACTGTCTCCTTGCTGAGCATCCACACACTTTATGGGATGTCTCCAGCCAAATCATAAGCTCCTACAAGGCTCAGCCTAAGTATGCTTATTTCTCATAATATTCAGCCTAGGGCTTGCATAGAGCAGATGTTTATTAGGTGCTCATTTACTGAAATAACATGAATGAAAGTTAATTTAATTAGATGCAAATAGCTCAGCAGAGTCTTTTTATCATCCCCACTCAATGTAGGCTCTAGGACACGGGTTTCTCCAATCGGCTTGCAAATATTGAACCTGATTTTCTCCTTCCTGACAGGAGCACACCCATTGTTCCCTGGAAAAGGTTCACTTCAGATTTCCATGAAGCTGTATTATTGCCAACAATGAAGAGGCTGCAGGTTTGGTGATTTTTGTCTACCTGCTTTCCATACGATATTAACTACACAGATTAATCATCATCAGTCACTATTATGTGCTGTCTTGTGAATTCCTCATCTGAATTCCATGTACTTGATGGGGGCTCAATAGTTATTACCTGTTGGCTGACAGATTGACCTGCTGACATTACCTAATTTTGAACTGTGAATTTTAGGGACTGCAGAAAATGTTTCCTCTGATATGTTGTGCTACGTAGAGAAATGAGAAACACTCCCACTAGCACCAAAGAATATCAGCGTTCATTGATGTTACACCTATTTGTGTCAGAAAAGTGTCCCATTTGTCCTTAGTTTCTTTTACTCATGGTTTTATTGAGATATTGCTCAAATCCCATAAAGTTCCCTGATTTAGAGTGTCCAGCTGAGTGATTGTCAGCACATTCACAGAGTTGGGCAACCATTACCAATATCTAATTCCAGAACATTTTTATCACCCCAAAGAACCATTGTCTGTTAACTGTCACTCTTCATTTCCGCCCCTGATTGCCCTGGCCAACCACTAATCTGTTTTCTGTCTTTATGATTTGCCTATTCTGGACATTTCTAGTACGTGGAACTGCACAAAATGGGGCCTTTTCTATCTGTTCTTTCTCACTTAGCCTCATGTTTTCAAGGCTTATCCAGGCTGTCCCATGGCTCACTACCTTGTAACTTTCCTTTGCTGGGAAACATTCATTCGTAAGAGCATACTATATTTTGTTTAGACACTCATCAGTGGACGGATATCTCAGCTTCCAGCTTCCAATATGATGTTAGTATGAATATGCTGCTAGGAACATCTGTGTGCAAGAGTGCTTGTGGTGGTATGTTTTCATTTCTCTTGATTACATACCTGGAGTGGAATTGCAGGATCACTTGGTAGCTCTCTCTTAAGCATTTTGAGAAACTGCCTTTTCTCAAGTGGCTGCATTAATTTTGACATGCATGAGGATTCTTAGTCGCTTTTTGTCTTTGGTTTCATTGATATCCTTTGGCAATCAAATATTTTGATTATTGACTGTTAAGCTAATTAAGAAGTCGCTATTCTGAAAGCAATGATGAGGAAGAGAGGTCATGTAAATTCTCCCAAATCCCAGTTGAAGCCAATGCTAATTATTAGATTTATCCATTTATTTACGAATTTAGAGTAAATGCATTAATAGTAAAGAGTGAGGAAACCTTTAAAGTCCACACGTCTCCTTGGCTACTCTGTTCTAAAAATAATTAGTATGGTAGGCAGAACATGTTTTTTGTTCTGTTTTGTTTTTGTTTTTTTGAACATGGGGTTTGATTGCAAGAACTTTTATTTAGTGAATCCTCTTCTTGAGAAAAAAAAAAAAACATGCCAGGAAAAACCATCAGAGTCATTTTTGCAGGTCTTTTGAGGTTCCAGATACCACATTTGAAAATTGATTAAGTTGCCCTTTTTAATTACAGAACCCTTCCCTGAAAATACAGAGGAAGCCACACTATGTCCAGAAATCACATCTGCTGCTATTCTTGTGTCACTGACATTTGAACAATAAAAAGGGCTGATGGCCCAAACAGCTGGACATAAAAAGAATAAGATCTCCTAGAGCGTCTGTGATAGGGTTCTTTGCTGCCAGATACCTTTGTAGAGATATGATTTAAAGGACCACCTACTATATTTCTTATATAAATCTTTTTTTTCTTATATAAATCTCATTTTAGGCTAACATCTCCTTTACATTCCTGTAAGAGTTTCACTTTCTAAAGCAAGTGAACACATTTCACATTTGTATTGTCAGTTAGATGGAAGTGGCCATTGACGGTAAATGAGAGAGAGAGAGAGAGAGAGAGAGAGAGAGAGGAGTTATGTGAATAAAAAAGGCATTTAAATACTGAGAAGAGAATCTCAAGGAGTAAAAACAATCAGACACAGTAACATCTCTCAGATGGGTCTGTGGGACCCAATAGATTTCTCGGTTCAATTCAGGGAATCTAGGTTGGTGAGAAATCTCAACGGTGGTCACTCAGTTTAATTCCCTTATAAAGGGGGCACCTGGGTGGCTCAGAGGTTGAGCGTCTGCCTTTGGCTCGGGGCATGATCCTGGGGTCCTGGGATCGAGTCCCACATTGGGCTCCCCGCAGGGAGCCTGCTTCTCCCTCTGCCTGTGTCTCTGCCTATATCTCTGTGTCTCTCATGAAAAAATAAATAAAATCTTTAAAAAAAATTTCCTTATAAAGACGTGTAAGGAGGTAATGGTATTTGATGAACACATCAGACCTCCCTGTCAGGATCAAAGGTTTGGGGTAAATGAGGAATGTTAGAGCTGCTATCCCAGTAACTACCGCTCACCGTATTCCCACCGTCCATTCTGTCTCTTCTAAGGAGAGTCTTGCCTCTTTCCCACTCTTTCTCTTTCAGTTCATCACTCTGTGGGGTGCTTCCTGTGTGCCATTGACCTGAGCCCCTAGTAATAAGCAATGCAGAGTCCCTTCACATGAACATGGCACTTGTGTAAAAGGGTTCTTCCTGACATGGCTGACCTTATTTCTCACTAAGTAGAATGTATTTTCTTATTTTTTTTTCTTCCCCCTCTTTTTTCCTTGCAGGCACACAGAATGCAAGAGAAACACATTTTGCTATATTTGCATGTCATGTGAAGCATTCATTTCTATTCCTTCTGGCTAGCAGCACTTTCTGTTCAATTAGAGAGAGAACGACAATGCACAAAGAGAGGAGAATTCCCTTCCAGAACTTGGGGAAAGAGCTTACAAATCGCTCTGTCAAGCCTAGTACATCTGGCAGGTTCCTCTTTTCTCAGAGAAGGGCAGGAAGGTAACATATGATATAATACTTTCTTAAAAATCCTGAGTGAATAAAGTAGTCTTGAGAGAAAGTTCCCAGATATGGATTACCTATAAAAAGAATAAAAGGAATGAACATTGAAGATTTTTCATCACCGTAAACAAATAATTTGTGATCGCTCTACACTCAACCCACAAATAGGACCAAGAATTAGAAGTGCCCCTAGCTGACCGGCATATACATATATCATTGGTCTGGTGTAATGAAGATTACCTGATAAAGATCACAATATGACAGTTTTCCTTTTGCATTGGCTGCTGAACAGCCAGAAACGGTTTTCTGCGGCCGGCAAGCTATTGATCCAGCTCTCTCCTGTCAGTGATGCAGTTAATGGGAATTCCACAGGCAAATAAAAGCTACATTTTGTCTTCATTTTCATCTGAAATATGAGCTGGTCCTTTGTACTCTAGACAGTCATTTATTACTCATTTTCCTTTATTGATGTTTATGAGCTGAAGCATAAAATGATTCTCCAATGCAGTTTAACTCAGGCAGCAGTTGACACTGTGCCCATGATTACTGATGCCCCATCAGCTGCATGAAGTCCATGAATCAAGGTTTGCTTTTCATTGGTCTTGGAGGCAGCACACAGTAGAGAGTATCCTTAAAAAGCAACCGAGCTGGAGCTGAAAAAATATGTCGATTTATCTTCATAGGAGTGAGGAGAAAAAGAATGCCCCCATCCCTGACGGCACCCACACCGCGGCGAAGGGCTTCTTGTCCTCGACATTCGAGGGGTGGCTGTTCCCTACTGCATGGGGGGGACTTCTCCCAAATTGGTTCATTATTTTAAAAACATTTGGAGCGAAATTATTATTGCAAAAATCTTCTCAGTGAAATTAGGAGTCCTGAAAAAGCACAGGTGCATGTGCCGCCGGACCCAGAATACACAGCCCCACACAGCGACAGGGGCAGCCCGGTCACTCAATTCATTCGTAAAATGGTAAGAACAATCAATACTGTGGAGAAGTATTTTTTTATATGCAGTTATTAACTCATAAGCTACAGTATATCTCATCTCATTTCGACAACAGCTGAGGTCTCCACCTGCCCCTGGAGACCCCTGCAGGTCCCATTATGAGAATCATAAATAATATGTGCTAATGAGATATGAATTGATTATGTTGGAAAAGCTGACATTTTCATCCATCATTCTAAATGATGTTTAACAATGGATTACCAGCCAGTAATTCCTCTGATATGAGATTAAATAAAATAGCCGGCTGTTTCAGCAGGCTAGCTCAAGGAGATGGCAATAAATCTGCTCAATTACTGTATTACCAATCCGTTTTTCACTGCTAAGGATATTATTATTTCATTTAGACTTGTTCATGCATCATAGATTATTTTATTTCAGGCAGTCAATGGGAGAAACCACAGCGTTTTATTCAGTGAGCTGCGTGGCAGCGGGCTTCGCCCGAGTACAGTAAATACCCCTCTGCGGGCACCAAACACACCCAGGAGAGGTTGCCCGGCTGCCCCAGGCTGAGCGGGTGGCCGAGCCACATCTTAGAAAGACGCATTTTGCTTTCAACCTAATTTTCTTTACTTATCTGAAAAGTCTCCACCAAAGGATACCGCCTAAGAAACTGATCGATCGAAACGAGATTATTAGACCCTCTAAGATGATTTGGTCTTCATCTCAATCCTGTAGCAGATTGAGAATTAGGTCACAGAGACTATTCTTTGGCCTGGCAAATTAGATTAGCAGCCACTGCAGTACAAAGGGTGGCCCTTCTCCTCGTGCCAAGCACACAGACAACACGCACACTTTATTGATGAGAAACCTGGATCGGCAGGAAGCATTTCCCTGGCGTTCCCAGGATCACTCATCATTGCTAACAGCTGTAATCAAGTTTTGGGCCTGAGCTCAACGATTGTCTATGATAGCAAAATAAAAGCAGGAAGAATTACCCTTCAATGAAGAACTCGTCGATCCCGCGCATCATTCCCGTGACCACCTCTGTATTAATTGACTTAATGGAGTCAGGATGGGCACCTGCTAAGGGCGGGGCCCAGTGCCAAGCAGTGCACAGGTACAAGAGGCCGCATGTGGTTCTGGCCTGACGGGCTGCATCGGAAGGGCCCCTGCCCCAGCTGGGAGGGCACAGGTCCACAGCGCGACCTCGGACCTCACGCATCTGAGCCTCTTGCCTCTGCGCTTCAGGGTCCCTCTACCAACACAGAGACTTGAGATGCCACTCGGGGCCACCAATGCTCATGCAGCCCGGAAGTGGAGATTAATGTCACAGGTGACAAACCTTTAACAGAGCTGGTGATCAGATTCTTTTCTCTCCTTACTGCCAACTGCTCTGGGGAGACCCTGTGTGTGTCCCCAGGAGACAGCCTGGCAAGTCTGAGTAAGTAGTGACCACACCGAGCAGCAGCCAGCTGTGTCACACCCACACCGCTCGCCTCTTCCTCCTCCCTTCCCTCACCTCTGTCCTCCCCGCTCCTGTTCGCTGGGATTGCACCCCCTAAAGGGGTCACAGGAGCCAGGAAGCCCTTGATCTAGCTCTGGTTTCTGGGGGAGCCCAGGATGAAATAATGTGTGACCCCAGAAAGCAGACTTCAGGGGGGATGGTGGATCTGGGTTCTTCTGTGACCCAGCAGTGATGAAGAACCTGCAGCTGGTCATGGAAGATGGTGGCAGCCTCTGTGAGGGTGTGGCACGGCCATTTCTAAGGATGCTGTCATAAAGTCTGGACAATGTTGGAAAATCTGGTGAGCTGTGGTTTTTGCCCGGGAAGGGTTTCTGATAATTATGAGATTAAGGATTATGGAAAGTACGGGCTTTGGGCTTCTTGGCAAACAAAACAACAGGTTCAGAGAAGCCCAGTACTACTGTGATTTTCGGTGACAGCCAGGGACCCCGACGGCGGCATCCCAGGTGACCCCCTCTCCAGAAATGGCAGGAAGACCAAGTGAACGTGGTGGCCAGCACCCAGCCAGAGGTGTGCCACAAGCCCCAGGGACAGAATGGGCTGCGTTTCCAGGATGGAAAAGGAAGAGCTGGGGCCCTGACACCTGAGACAGGATGGGGACACTTGAGTGGCAGACTGGAGACCTCCAAATTCTTCTGAAGCTTTTGAGTTCAGAGTGAAGCTCTGCTTCTCTGTTGGGTGCAGAGCCGCCTTCCTGTGCCTGTGAGCTCTGCACGGGCTCGTCTGTGCAGGAGCATCATAGAACCATGCTCTTCCTCAGGCTGTGTTGTTGTTTTAGCTGCAGCCGCCAGGCCACGAGGAGGATGGTCATGTTTCAGCACTGTCTATGCCAGAAAACATTCGTCTCTGCTCAAGGAGGGGCAGCCTGTGTGCAGGAGTGAGCCACACCGCTAAGAGTCAGGCCCAGCACTCCTAAGATAATGGTCATCAGTTTTGCTCCCATGGTGAGCACATGACTAATAGAATCTTCACCCTCTTTTTCTATACAAAAATGAAGTTAGGTCGCACTTAAAATATTTTTAAAGAGTAAATACGTAGTTGTATGTGATAAATCATATTGCTCACACCAACTTTGCAATGTTCATCATAGAAATTTTCATGTCAATTTATATACAAAGAAAATTAAAATAAGATGGGTAAAATATCTTTCCTAAAATCATCAGAATAACACACGACAGAGTTGGAATTCCACCCGCTTTATTTTCCCGTTCCTCTTCTCTTTTGAATTATTTAAAATCATTTTAAGAACCAGGCCTAAAAAAAAAAAAAAAAAAAAAAAAAAAAAAAAAAAAAAAAAGAACCAGGCCTTCAGGAACACCTGGGTGGCTCAGTGGTTGAGCATCTGCCTTCAGCTCAGGGCATGATCCCAAGGGTATTGAGTGGGTATTGAGTCCCACATTGGGCTCCCCGCAGGGAGCCTGTTTCCCCCTCTGTCTGTGTCTCTGCCTCTCTCTCTGGGTCTCTCATGAATAAATAAATAAATCTTTTAAAAAAAAAGAACTGGGCTTTCAAATTCCTAGTACAAACTGTCATCTCTCTATGAGGACCATTTGAACATATGAGGACCATTTGAACATATGAGGACATGAACATATCCCATAAACAGGAGTTGTGTTAGTATCCCCTGACTGGAAAAATATGTGAAACAGCAAAGAACTACAAGAAAATTGTTAATATTTTTTCCAAATTAATATGTATGTGATTAATTATAAAAGCATCAACATGCATTTGAAAGAGAGCAATTAGTAGGTATACAAAACATATGTGTAGTTGGAACCGAACTTAGTTTTCACTTAGTTTTACAGAGGCTGGTATTAGTTAGGGTTCTCAGGGAACAAAACCAAAGGATCTCTCCACATATATATGGAGAGATATTAATTGTAAGGAATTGCCTCATGCAGTTATGGCAGCTGACAAGAGCCATGACCTATCACCGGCCAGCTAGAGAGTCAGGAGAGCTGGCAGTGCTGGCAGTGTCATTGAGTTTTGAGTCTGAAAGGCCCAAGACCCAGGAGAGTCAATGGTGTCATGTAGCTCCATCCCAAAGGCTATTTCTTTCAAAGAGAAAAAGCAGATGTCTTTATTGGAAGATAGCCAGTCAGGAGGAGGTCCCGTTTACTGGGGGGAAGGGTTTTATCCCACTCAGACCTTCGCCTGATTAGATGAGGTCCACCACATTAGGAAGAGCAATCTACCAGTTCAAACACTGATCTCATTCAGAAAAACTCTCACAGACACACTCAGAATAATGTTTGGCCAATGTCAAGGCACCCCATGGGTGGCCTGGTCAAGTTGACATATAAAATTAGCAATCATAAGACAAAGATTTTTGAAAAAATTCTTTAATTCTAAGTGGTTAAGAGCCAAATTGGAAGGCATTAAGTGTACCAACTAATTCCCATTGTGTTCTTTGCTTCTTATACCTCACAGTGCAACCAGGAATGAAGGAGTGGATAGAAGGGGGCAGGTGTGGGCGTGCTAGTCACTTGAAGGGATATGGCAGGTGTTTTAAATGGATGTGTGTGTGCCTGAGTGTGGTGTCGAGGAGGCGGAGGTATACGGTGGATGAATTAATGGCCTCCAGTCTCCATCCCTCCTTTGATCTACACCTTGTGCAGTGAGACTCTGGAGACTCTTTGACAAAAAAGGCGGGGTCTTTTTTGGTTCCTTGAGTCTAGCTTAGTCTGTGGCTCAGTTTTATTTATATTTATTTATTTTTAAAGATCTTATTTATTTATTCATGAGAAACACAGAGAGAAGGGCAGAGACACAGGCAGAAGGAGAAGCAGGCTCCACGCAGGGAGCCTGATGTGGAACTTGATCCCAGAACTTCAGGATCACGCTCTAAGTTGAAGGCAGGTGCTCAACTGCTGAGCCACCCAGTCATCCCAATTAATGTAGAATTCTAAAACAAAATTTAAAAAACATTATATTATCTGGGTGTCTATTCTTCACAAATAGCCTGTAAATGTGGCAATGCTGATGGGGGCCAGCACCACAGAAGGCCTGGCCTGAGCGTGACTGGGCCAACATGCTGGACAGGATGTGGCCCAGTCACCCTGCCACCCAACCAACAACCAGCTGACCCCCAGATACATCACATGGACAGACGACTGGCTGCATCAGCCCATCTCACCAGCCCACAGCCCCCAGACCACACCCCAAATAGCTCCACGGGCTTCCAACAGCATAGAGTCTGCATCATGGCAGAAAAGAGGTCAATACATTGGCAATAGAATTTCTGTTGTGATAAGAGCAAATATGGAAGAGAGAGTCCTCAACGAAGGCCTTTCCAGGGTGGTGGCAATTGGGATGAAAACTTAATGATAAGGAACCAGTGTTCAGAAAGAGGGACTTTTTCCAGTCCTGGGAAAATGGGTTGGGAAGGTCTCGAGAGGGGAACAGAGTTACGGTGATCAGAATTTCCCCAAGTGGGCAGGGGTGAGTCAAACACAAATGATGGGTTTGCAGAGCGGTGGAATTCTGATAGAACATTATTTCTTAACTGGTGGAAGGGGGTCTGTATAGAAACAGGGAGTCCTGGCGGAGCCAATGGTGAAAACTTCTTTTGTAGGGTTCAGAGACCAGAGTGAGCTACAGATGGACAAGGTGGGCTGTTGTATGCTTAGGATCCTAACGTCCACCTGTTCAAAATATAACATCTTTGACATTTGAGAAGTGTCAGGCTATGGTTCCTGAAATTCCTTCCGCTTGGTTTAGGACTGGAAGAGGAAAGGACTGTTTTTAAGCTTCTGGGTAGGGAGATATTGGGCACAAAAAGATATGCAGAGCTAGAAAAAAAAATCAGGTCTTACTGGGGTGGTCTGACCATTTTTCTCTGAACGCTATGATTTAAGAAGGACACTAATAAACTTGACTATGTGCAGAGAACCTCAAAGGTCACAGGCTAAAAGTCAACTCATGGTCAACCAATACAGGTTCTCAGAGTGAAATGTATCCCCCCAAAAAGGTTCCTAAATAACCTAGATACTTTCAATAAAGAAAGATGTGCATACTTTTCTAATAGCAAGATTATTTTGAATTAGTCATGACAGGAGGAGGGCATAATTCCTCTAGCTCTTCTCATTAAACTCTTCCCAATTAGCCCGTGATGACTCTGTGACAAAACCCAGAAGCATGCTGGAGGGCTCTGGCATAACTTGGGTGTCCCCCACTCACCTCTCAGAAACACAGCTGGAAGGTGCGTCTTTCCAAACCCATGCCATTCCGACAGCCCCATGTTGCTGCACCCCTACCCCGCTGCTCCTGCCTCTTTCTAGTAATAGGACCAACAAATGCCTCCTCTCCCCCAAATACAAACTGCAGAATAGTAAGCAACTATGTATCATCATCCCGCACTGCCCCCACGCCCCCCACAGACTTGCAGTGATATGTATTCCTGGCAAAATGTGTTTAGGGATCAACGGAAATAAGACAAATGATTTGTACTTAAACAATCCAAATATAGCAATATTGTGTTGATAAATGTGGAAAGATATTGTATGTGATTCCACAATTGTCTTTAGGTATAGGGTCCTTCTTACTCCTGTCTCTAAATTTTGTGTCATGAGGAATAAAAAGAGGGTAAAGGGGCACGGACCTCAGTTATGTGGACTTGTGCTCATACAAGCACTAGCTAACTTTTATACAGATACCAAGTTATGGTGTATATGGGATGGGATGTTATAGCTTTAATTTGTATTGAACACAAATGGGTCATCTCAAGTATCAGTAATTTATCAAGTATTACTTTATTATTGCATATCTCATTAAAATGAGCAAAAATCCCAGTAATCAGAGCTCCTTACCCCTTGCAAATGCCAAGCTGAGAGACAAATTCATGAACGAGATATGTAGAGAGTAGCTTGTCCAGGGGCATCTGGATGGCTCAGTTGGTTGGGTGTCAGATTCTTGGCTTCAGCTAAGGTCGTGATCTCAGGGTGGTGGGATGGAGCCCCGCGTGAGGCTCTGTGCTCAGCCATGAGTCTGTTTGGGATTCTTTCCCTCTCTCTTTGTCCCTCCCACTCGTGTTCACTCTCTATCTCTCTAAAATAAAATATAAAATCTTAGAAAAATAAAAGAAAGAAAGTAGCTTGTCCTAGGTGGGTGAGAGAGACCCTTTGTCCTAGAGGGAAGTATTGCAGTCAAGTCCTAAGGAATGTCTTGAGGTCTATGCAAAAATAGGCAACGGTAGTTTCTAAACTTCTGCTCAACAGTGAGAACTGGTCTAATCTTCCCTTTCTTCTTGAGTCTGACCTACTCGTGATGAGACATGGTTGGTAATAGAAAATTCTTCCCGAAGACAGCCTGTCAGTGATGATGAGTGAATTCGTTCTGGGTGAAGGGGAGAAGGGAGGAAAAAGCTCTGTAGCTACAGCTCAGTGAGATGAAAGTGGAGGGGGGCCATGAGACTCATGCACCTGACCTGGAAGCAGTGCGTGAGGCTGCGCCAGTCCACAGGGCTGGTGACCGGCAGTGGTTGCCTGAGTGCTCAAGGCCATGACTTTACTCAATGTTACTGTTATTCTGATGGTGGTGGTACTTGGTGTGAACCATGAGCTAAGTGCTAATATGTAACAATAACAAGGAGATCCAGCGTGTGATAATACACCAGCTCAAGGATATGTCTCCATGAGTCAATCAGGGAAAGAGCGTAACTTACCTCTTAGCTTGGTCAAAGATATCTGGGTTCGTTCACCAATAGTCACCTTCCATAATTCAGAATGCTTTCCTTTAAATCCTCAAAACCCATACACTCTATACATGTCTCCAAACATACCTGAGAATGTTGAGACTATGTTAAGTCTCTGTTCAAACATCAAGACCTGTACAAGTGCAGATGGTCAAGGCAGATGCGGCTGTCCTGTTCTGAATGGCCACAGTGCTGGGAGATATCTTATCTTTCTGATGAAGGAATAATACGGTGATCATCATAACCAGGGAGTGTTACTGAATTTCACTTTATTTTACATCATGAAATAGCTACTGTTTTTACCCCCGTCTTAAAGATAGAGAGTGCTGAGGCTAAGATAACTTGAGTAGTTTATGATCACACATGTACTAAGTGGTAGAGAGAAGATGAAAATCCATGTGGTTTTTTTTTAAAGATTGTATTTATTTATTTATTCATGAGAGACACGGAGAAAGAGGCAGAGACACAGGCAGAGGAAGCAGGCTCTCTGCGGGGAGCCCAATGCAGCACGGGATTCACAGACACTGGGATCATGACCTGAGCCAAAGGCAGAGGCTCAACCACTGAACTACCCAGGTGCCCCAAAATCCATGTGTTTCTGACTCTGAAGTCTGGTGCTCAACAACTAGTGGTTATAAGCTACTAGATTTGGGGAATCTCTCATTTTCCACTCAGGCTTAGTATCTGACTTCATCTGAATTCACCTCAAAATCAAATAGTTCAGATCAAAGCAAACCATAGAGAGTTCATTTAAATCTTTGTGCAAATTGATCTTAAAGATCAATGCAACCAAAGCGATTGAATACTTACTGTATTCAGGTACCCCACCCACCCCAAGTTCTGAAGAAAATGCTGGGTGAGGCACAGTGCCCAGATGCGGAAATCAGGGGGAGGAAGAGACACTTCTGGGGAGGGACCGTCACACCCCGTTGTCAAAGGATCTGAGAGATTGAAGCACGTGCCTCTCATCTCATCCTGGTCTGGCTGGAGATGTCTTTCTTACCTCAGGTCTGTCGGGGTCAGGGGGCACCTGATGGAGAGGAAGGAAGAATACTGTAGACAAAAGGGAAATCATTTATAAAGGGAAAATATGGTATATTGTGGAAACCGTAAATCTAGAAGAAATACAGGTCCATGTTGGTGTTAGCATCATTCCTTCTGCTATGTTTAGGTGATTCCAGTGGAGCAGAGACAAAAATAAATATTAAATATCTCTTCTGGATTTCATAGTCTGTTTTGAGGTACTTCTTGTATTAGATATGGATTCAGGTGAAGGTTCACGTTTTTGCCTATAGAAATCAAATTGCTTCAGCAACGTTTATTTAAAGGTCATTCTTCCTCCTTTGGATTGCTTTTTTTTTTATCTTCATCAAAAATTAGTTGGGCATATTTGTATGGTTCTCTTTCTGGGCTCTCTATTTTGTTCCATTGATCTATGTGTCTATCTTTGAGTCACACCGTCTTGATTAATTCAGCTGTATAGTAAGCCTTAATATAGAGAAGAATACTTCCTCTCAGTTTATTCTCTTTGAAAAATTATTTCAGCTATGCTATGGCCTTTTTCTTTACATATAAAGGTTTGAATACGCTTGCGTAATATCTGCAAATTACGTTGCCTGCATTTTGATAGCAACTGTACTAAACTTACAGATGAATTTAGGGAGAATTGATGTCTTTACTATATGAAAACTTGCAGCAGATGAGCACAGCATATCTCTCCATTTATTTAGGTCTTCTTTATTTTTTTAATGATTGTTTTATAATTTTTCATATATGGATTCTATCCACGTTTTCAAAGATTTACACTAAGTACTTCATCTCCTCTGAGGTGCTTTTAAATAGCATCGTGCTTTGAACTTTGGTTTCTGCATGTTCATTGTTAGGATAGAAAAAGACAATTGATATTTGGTATTGAACTTGTATTTTCCAACTTTGCTGAACTCAGTTCTTGGAGATTTGTTGTAAATTATTAGGTTTATTATAAATTCTTTGGAATTTTCTCTATGAACAATCATTTCTTATGTAAATAGGGATCCTGCTCTTTCTTCCTTTCCAATTTGTAGAACTTTCACATATTTTTTCTTGCCCAAATTTGAATTGTATTGGCCCAAACTTCCAGGGCTCTGTCGGATACCAGTGGTGAGAGTGGGCATCTTTGCTTTGCTCCCCATTGTAGAGTGAAAGTATTCAGTCTTCCACCATTGAGTGTGACATTAACAATAGCTTTTTTTTTTTTTTTTGGTAGATGTTCTTTATCAAGTTGAAGAAGTTCCCCTATATTTCTAGTATGCTGAGGATTTTATCAGTATGTTTTAAATTTTGTTAAACCCTTTCTTTGTAATGCTTTTATATGATTTTTATTCTTTAGTTTTATGTTAGATTTTATTAATGGTTTTCAAATATTGAACCAACATTCCTTGCATACTTGAAATGTTGTTCATGCTACATTATACTTTTCACACATTGCTGGATTCAATTAGCTAATATTTTGTTGAGGAATTTTGTATTTAACTTCATGAGTTGTCTTTGTCTCCAGTTTTCTTTTTTTGTACTGCCTATATCTACTTTTTTTTATATCAAGATGATATTAGCTTCATAAAATGAGTTAGGAAGTATACCCTCCTATTTTTTGACATATTGAGATTGTTTAAAATTATTAATTCTTTAAATGTTTGGTAAAGACCTTCAGTGGAACAATATAGGCATAGATATTTATTTTCAAGAGGCTTTAAATTTACATATAAATTCTTTCATGTTTGCAGGACTACTCTGGTTGTTTATTTCTTTGAATAAGATCTGGCAATTTGTGAACTATAAAGAATTGGTCATTTTCTTGTATGTTGTTGAATTTTTGAGCATAAAGTTGTTCATAGTAGTCTCTTATTCCTTCTATTGGCTGCAAGATCTGTAGGATCTTTGTTTCATTCTTTGGTAAGTTGTGTTTGTCTGTTTGCTTATTTATTTAATATTTGTCAGTCTTGCTAATGATTAATTGATTTAATTGATATTTTATTTTTATCAAAGAGCCAGCTTTTTTGTTTTAGTGAATTCTTTATTGTTTGTATTTAATTTTGTTGATGTCTATTGTTATCTCTATCATGTTCTGTGGTGATCAGTGTTTCTATCCATTGTCATTCCCACTGTACTATTTAGACCAGCCAGTGAGTTATAGTTTTGACAGTTATATATTTCAGTTCCCTAATTCCCAAATAGGTCCCTTTACTATATTTTTAAAATATTTTAAATATGTTTCAAGACAATGTATAATTGTGTATTCAAGCCATTTTATGATGAATACTCTAAAATTCTTATTAGATATTGATAGCGTGCTATTCACCTCAATGTTGGGGTCAATCGGTTTTCTTATCATGGCTATTTTTATCTCTTGATTCTATTTAAATCTTCTATTTTGCATGTACTCTTTTCAGGTCTAGCCTGTAGGTCCTGGGCTATTTTTGTGGCCTGTAGTTCTAGTGACAATTTCATTTCATCGCTGGAGCCCTTTCAATGTTATTATGGTCAGCTTCATTCTCCTGGTGTCACTGAAGCTCCAGAAGTCTTGTCAATGTTGCCTGGACCACTGCTACCATCAGGCATGAATTAGGGAAACACCATATCTGGTCCTTTTCTGCCCCTGAATGGAGGACCAGGAGATACTGGGCCGGTTGGTGCAACAGGTGCCAGAGATGAGGCTACCGCGACTCTGTCTGTGTGTGGGGTGGGTCTCCACCTGTTCTTTGCTGACCCTGGCCCCGGGACAGATTGGACCATTACTGCTTGGGTTTGGGGATAGCTTATGGATTCTGCTATCACTGCTTCCAGCCCTGTGTGCGGGGCTGGCATGGGGAGAACAGGGAAGCCTTCAGATGCTACAGCAGAGTGGGCTGCCAGTGCCTGGTGGGCATCAGACAGCATTTCTCCTCCAGATGTCTTCTGGGATGCCCCTCCTACAATGCTGGCTGGAGAAAGCAGCCTTTCTGCTTGGTTGACTGTCCATACCTGTTGGTAGTTCTGAGTGGCTGTCTTCCCAGTACCCACATCAGAGTGGAAACAACACTGTTCTGCTGTTACCCAAGTCCTGAGACCACCTTAAGTCTGCTTCCTCCACCTTTCGGAGTCCTTTCATGATGTTCTGCTGACTTATATTCCCACTGTATTTAGAGGAGAGGAGCAGGCTGTCTTGCCTCAAAACATAGGCTTTTTGCTTTGAAGTTTAGAATACTTTTCCTTCATCCTGAAGACTTTTTGTTTTTGTACCAGAAGTCAACAGGCCTTTGATACCTTGTAAATGATCCCCAACTTTAAAAAGAGAGAGAATGAGTTCAAAATGTTGGTAAAGTCCTCTGCTATAGAATTGAAGGTTGATGAAGCCAGAGAGCAAGGGTAGAAGGGCATATCTGCTAACTGGCTTGTGTTCAGGTGGATTGGAAGAGAGGCCCAGCATCTGGCTCAGTGACTCCAAAGGGGAGGCAAGGGTGTTGGGGAGTCAAAGTCCACACAGAGCTGGCATGTTCCATTCTGACATAGGGGTGTGGTTTTCCTTGGGAGGAAATATAGCAATTTTTACATATAAGGGCATTAAAATAAGTGCTCTTTAGAGTCCTAAAGACAACATATTAAAAAATAATGATATGAAGTAATACAACTGAAAGCATTATGAAGTGGTCATGGTTGGATGCCAAAAATCAACATGGATAAGTAAGTAAAGCTAAATCAGTCACAGAGTTATTGGAGATTAAAATAAAACCAATACTTCTGCAGTGAGCTCAACTGGTAATGATGCCTATAAACCATATTTGGATGACAGGACCATTTAGCATTTTCTTCAAGTAGTGTGACTGCCCTAATGACAGCTATTTTATTTTTCTGAGACAATTTTTCACGGCAAATTAATTTTAATCACATCATTTTTGCTTTATTTTGATAAGCACACAACTCTACCCCAAGACCTATGGGCTGGCATGTAGCTGACTGATGGTGGTGAAGTCATGCCCATGGCAGCAGGGCTCAAGCACCTCAACTTTTCTTCCTGAGGTCAAGCCATTGCACCAAGTTTAGGGGTCAAGATGATACCTTGTTGCTGGGAAAGAGTCATTGTTAACCTGAAATCTGTAAGAACTCAGCCAAATATAGTCTTTTTTTAAAAATTTTATTTATTTATTTATTTATTTATTTATTTATTTATTTATTTATGATAGTCACACACACACACAGAGAGAGAGGCAGAGACATAGGGAGAGGGAGAAGCAGGCTCCATGCACCGGGAGCCCGACATGGGACTCGATCCCGGGCCTCCAGGATCGCGCCCTGGGCCAAAGGCAGGTGCCAAACCGCTGCGCCACCCAGGGATCCCCACCAAATATAGTGTCTTAACAAAAGTAATTCTTCAGGAGAGGAGCCCCACTCATATGAGAGGGCTAAGGAGAGGAAAAAGAAAGGCTGAATTCACAGCCCCAGAAGGCAGTGTTTATTAGCAGTTAATGTTGATTCCAAACCAAATATTTGTTTGCCAGGTTTGAGAATATGGAAAAATCTCATGGATATCAGATACCCCTAATTACACTAGTGAAAAGAATAGCTATTTATTTATTTATTTATTTAAGATTGAGGGAGAGAGCAGGGGGAGGGTAGGGTGGGGAGGGGCAGAGGGAGAGGGTGAGAGAGAACCTCCAGAAGACTCTCCACTGAGTGTGGAGCCCAAAGTGGGGCTAGATCTCACCACCCTGAGATCATGACCTAAGCTGACATCAAGAGTCGGGTGCTCAACTGATGAGCCACCCAGGTGCCCCAGAGCTGACTTAAATCTCAAAGAAGGAAATTTCTTCTTCATATCGATAAATGTCTGTAGGATGCATTAGACTTCATAGGGCTCAGGCTCATGATTTCACAACTACTTCAAGCATGTGAATACACAGCCAGCAGGCAGCGTGGGGGAGATACACCTAAGTTACATATAAGTAGAAATAAAGGGAAAACATTAAGTGGTAAATGTGTGGATCAGAGGATTATTTTTCCCATGGTCTTATTGACCTGAAAGGGAATACCTAGACACATTTCATATTCTTGTCTTTTTCCTGTGGTCAGTGTCCAGTTTCCTGAAGTTGTGTGAGTCATCTGATATTTATAGAAGTGTCTATATTATTGGATTTTGCAAACCTGTGATCCCTTCTCATCTTAAATTTTGAAAATATTCTATTCCTCCCAGTCTGAGCTGGCTTCAGTGTTAGGTGAATGAATTTGCATGTACCTCTCAGTCCAATAAAGATCGACATCCTCCATTTCTGTTTTGGGGCTGTGGCTTTGGGATAACTAAGGTTTTTGAGAATATAGGCTTCATGTAGCACTCAATCCCCTCCACAAGCATGAGGACTGGTACAACCAACAAAGGAAAATAATTTGAAAATTTGCATTGTACTTGGTAAGTCAGTCTTCATCAGATAACTGAGTAGGTATCTGCCGCTGAGTGGCTCTGGCACTCCGACCTAATTGAGACTGCACATTTCCCATCTGTAAATTAATTTGGGTGGAACTAGGTGAGTTAAAGTGTTAAGAGCTGTAAGATTGTGCCAGCTAGCTGCTCCAAGACCAGAACAAAACTGAAAGAAAGCACAAGCATTAGGCCCTGTAGCCCATCATCACTGAGGTCTTGAACCTTTCCTGTGCGCTGGTTGGTGCACGAACCAGTTAGCATGGGTTATACTAGACGAACATTGACTTCTCTGAGGACTATGTATAAGGCTTGAAAAGAAGGTCTCATCTGAAAAATATGAAGAAAAAACAGAGAAGGGATCCCTGGGTGGCGCAGCGGTTTAGCGCCTGCCTTTGGCCCAGGGCGCGATCCTGGAGACCCGGGATCGAATCCCACATCGGGCTCCCAGTGCATGGAGCCTGCTTCTCCCTCTCCCTATGTCTCTGCCCCCCCCTCTCTCTCTCTCTCTGTGTGACTATCATAAATAAATAAAAATTTAAAAAAATGTTTAAAACATGCTTTTAAAAAAAAGAAAAAACAGAGAAATCAGAAAGGAAGTTGAATCAAATAGTCATAAACATCCCCAAATCAAAACTGGACTGTGTGTTTGCAGAAGCAAACAAAGCTTCCAAAGGAAGCTTCTCTCTGGGGAAGGTTCCCGTCACTTCCTCATGGAGTATCTGCAGGATGGCAAGGAATAAAAACAGGAACCAAGACACAGTGATGGAAAGGTATTTGCTGGTGTACAGTAGCATATATTTTTTAAAAATCATGCTTCACAAACACAGATTAAAAAATGAATAATACAAGAGGGCTTACACCCAAAGATATTGACGTAGTGAAACACCGGGGCACCTGCACCCCAATGTTCACAGCAGCAGTGTCCGCAAGAGCTAAACTGTGGGAGGAGCCTCAATGTCTTTCTATGGATGAATGGATAGAGAAGATGTGGTCTATATATACAATGGAATATTACTCAGCCATCAGCAAGGACGAATACCCACTATTTACATTGATATGATGGAACTAGCGGGTATTATGTTGAGTGAAGTAAGTCAGTTGGAGAAGGACAATCATCACATGGTCTCACTCATATGGGGAGTATAAGAAATAGTGAAAGGCATTATAAGGGAAAGGAGGGGAAATGAGTGAGAAAAAATAGGGAAAGAGACAAACCATGAGAGACTTCTAACTCTGGGAAACACACTAAGGATTGTGGAAGAAGAGTTGGGTGGGGGGGACAGGGTAGCTGGGTGATGGGCACTGGGGAAGGGACTTGATGGGATGAGCACTGGGTGTTATACTGTATGTTGGCAAATTGAATTTAAATTTAAAAAAATGTAAAACAAAAAAAATGTAAAACAAAACGAAACAAAATTAGAGGGCTTACATCTTGTGTCCTATGACTTTGTTGAACTCAGTCTCTTGTTCTAGAAATTTTTCTACATCCTCCTTAATATTCCTAGGTGGACAATCATGCCATCTGCAAATTGGGAGGGTTTTCTTTCTTCCTTTATGATCTGTATGCTGCTTTCTTTTCATAGACTTAATGGACCAGACAGAACTTGCAGCTTTGTGTTGAACAAGGTGGTGAGAGCAAACACACGGCCTTTAAGAGAAAGCATTCAGTCTTTCCCTGTTACATAATAGTAGCTGTAGGCTTTTGTAGATATTCTATCAAATTGACAAACTTCCCATCTATTCCAATTTATTGGAAGAGTTCTATCATGAACAGGTGTTCAATCATGTCACATGCTTTTTCATCATCAATTGATATTATCATGTGATTTTTCTTTGTTAGCTGGTTGATGTGGTGGACTGCATTGGTTTATTTTCAAATATAGAACCTACTTCGTATCTCTTGAATAAATCTCATGTGCTCATCCATGTATGTACATGGTATGTAACTGTTTTGAGCGAACTGCTAAATTGTGTTTGATGGTATTTTGTTATGGATTTTTGAGCGAACTGCTAAATTGTGTTTGATGGTATTTTGTTATGGATTTTTATACCTACATTCATGAGGATTGTAGCTTTTATATCTTTGTTTCTTTCTTTTTTTCCTTCTACTATCTTTGTTTGGGTATCAGAGTAATATGAGCTTCAATAGAATGAATTTGGATTTCTCCTGCCTCTTCTATTTCTTGGAAGAGATTGTGTAGAATTGGTGTTAAAATTATCCTGTGAAACTCTCTTGGTCTGCAGATTTCTCTTCTGAGAGCTTGTAAATTATATATATTTTTTCCCTTAATAGGTATAGGGCTATTGAGCTAATATAAGGCATATTGGATGAGTTGTCAGCTGTATTTTCTGAAGAATTGGCCCATGTCATCTCAGGTGTGAAATGTATAATGCCAGTCGGGGGTGGAAGTCAGGCTCTCTCTTGTGTTGCCCTGAGCCTGCAAGGGCTGGGGTGTGTTCCCACCTGGCAGGGATGTAAGCCACTGCTGCGCTCTTGACCTACCTTGACACCACTCAGAAGATAGCTGGGCACCTCGGTACAGCCAGGGAGAAGCCATCCGGGTCTCCCCTGACCACCTGTCAGAGGAGCAGCTCCCGCCTACAGAGCTCGGGAGTTTGAAGACATCCCAGCTGCTAGTCTGAAAGTTGACAGTGATCTTCCTTCATTTTCTTTCTGCCTGGATTTTCAGCAGGTCCCGGGTGGGACTTTCCGTCCCACCTATTGCAGGCCTTGGAGTTGGGCTCTCTCTCTCCTGCCCTTGCTTAGCGATGCTCAGCGCACATCGTTTCATCTCTCTATCCCTGGCTTCTTACGGCTTTAACTCCACTTGCCCTGGCTTTGAGCCACCCTCCCTCTCAGCATGGCTTGTTCCTACCTCTGCGAAGAGGGTGCTAATTATCCAGGTGCCTACCATTAAAGGAACCACAGTGAAAAGTTCCTTTTACTCTCTCAAATGAAGCAAATCTCTCACAACTTTGCCAGTCATTCCCCATTAAATTCACTTTGTAAGTGTGTGCATAGTGGGTTCATATACAGATCACATGACAATTTTGGTTAAAAGTCGGAGACTAGGGATGAGGAACTCAGCAGGTCCTCTCTCTGTCCCTCCTTTATATGGCGTTTTCCTGACCAGTGAGAACTGCTTGGGAGGTTGAGTGATGCCCTCCCAGGGAGTGAAATGAGAATCTCTTGGAGGTGGTATCTGGGCCAAGGATGAAACTCTCTTCACCAACTTATAGCTTAGAGATGGAAGTCAATTTCTCCACCCCGTCAATAAATTAGTAGGATTTGGCAATTCCTGGACTTTCGATAGGATTTAAGTTAGCATTCTGAAATAATTAGAATGGAAAAATATCTTGATTACATGTGTCTATAAAAAAGATGATCGAAGACTTCTTTGATCTTATCATTTAGAGCCCGTCAAGAAAATAATGAAAGAGCCACCATCTTATCCCTCCTGCAGGAGACTCTGCTGGGCCCGTGTTTCATTGCATCTAGGTGTGCTCTCATTGGGTTGGGTGGCCCATCCCAGAGGCATCCTTGGGCCTCATGACTTTGTGTTAAAGAAGCTGACAGATGGGATGGTTGGTGGTCGGCCCTGTAAGATTCAGGGGAACAGGAGGTGCTGACTCCCATGCGTGGGAGCCCTTCCTCTTACCATTGCGGTTCTCTGACAGAAGATGCTATCGCTGGATTTTTCACAGAGGAGGTAGCTCCATTCGTGGAGGCTTGTCTTTCATAAGCCACAGGGAGGTCTGGGAAATGGCACCAGTGATGGATGTGTCGTCCCAGAAATGCTGGAGGCTCTGCCACCATTTCCTGCAATGCATGAGCCCCCAGGGCTGGATTCCTAGGGAATGGGTGCACTTCTCCTTCTTGAGCTGGTTAGCGGCTGAGAATCAAACTTTTTAAAAAAGATTTTATTTATTTATTTGACAGAGAGAGAGAAAGCAATGCAGGAGGAGCAGCAGGCAGAGTGAAAAGCAGACTCCCCGCTGAGTGGACAGCGTGATGCAGGGCTCAATCCAAGGACCCTGGGATCATGACCTTAACCAACTGAGCCACCCAGGTGCCCTCAAACTTCTTTGATAAAATAGAGAACAGCCCCCTAGTCATATACCGTTACGGCGTCTGATGGCTTCTTTGACTGGTTGAGCCAAAGGAGTATGGGGCTAAACAGAGTTGTCACACAGACGCTGCCATGCCAACCTCAGCCCAGACACCCTCCCGACCTTGCTTCCCTCCTGTCTGCAGGGGTGGCCGGCCTGCCTCAGGGTGGCTGGGCAGGTGGGACCCGAGCATGGCTGGGGGTGAAGGTCGGAGCTGCAGTGGGCACGCCAGTGTCCAAAGCCCCGCTCCCTCCCGTGGGTGTCTGATTTACTGAGCTGCCGTTGGTCCCCTACAGGCATGTGGATGGGAGCACTGAAAGTCAAAGACATCCGCTGCTACAGGCAGGATTGAAATTTTACTTAGGTTGGCTATTTTTGTCTCTTATACATAATCTGAAGGGTTTCTGTCATCAGATTAATATGTAGATAGTGAGCGGCACCATGTTTGGTATTTATATTTTGATGAAAAGATTTAAGATTTGAAAGCATTAAATGGATCCTAAAGTCCTTTGGTTGCTGCTGGAGGCCCTGCTTTGTTTTTCCCACCGACGTGGGCATCCCGCACCGCGGAGCCCAGAGCCCAGGGAGGCAGGCACTCCTGAGCGGAGGCGAGGAGCTCATTTCCCCCATCAGTGGTGGTGGGAGGTGAAAGGAGGCGCACAGATGTCATCGGGGAAGAAGCTCATTGTTTTTCCACCACTTCCTGTGGTTTTAATTAAAACCCAAACCCGTTTGTTCATCTATTTAAATAAAATATAAAAAAGAAAAAGGAAGAAAATTTGGGCTCCTGATTTTAATACATCTATACATTCTTCCAGGCTGCCTGTCATTCATGCTCATGTTGGGGTCCGTTGGAATAAATTAAAATATACACATTCTCTCTCTCTCTCACACACACACGCGCACACACACACAAGATGAGAAACAAAACAGAACTAAGTGTGTAATGACTAAGCCCTTACTCTGGGTTCCTGTTTGTCAGTGACAACACAGTAGCAGCCAAGCATGGCAGGCAAGGCGAGTGCTTGACACCCGCTGTAAACTCTTGTCTTCCTTTACAGCTGCTTCTGTAAACACATATGAATAATAGTTCTCTTGTGCCTTAAGCTGAGCAAGAGTTGCTGTTCTTGGAGCCTGGCCAGCTGCTAATGGAAGTTCGCTCCCCGCGCCCACACGTCCTTCTCTTGCCCTCAGCATGGCCCATCGCCCCATCCAGGGCCGTGCACACTCCCTGGCCTAGCCACAGGTGTTAATGGTTTCTTCCTCACCAGGGACTGGAATATTCTCATTTGGAAAGTGAAAAAAGGAAAAAGAAAGAGAACAACAACCAGCAAATATCACAACGACGCCAGGCTTCAGTACCCATTCATTTATTCACTCAGTCATTACTGAGCACCTACTGTGTGCAGAACAATTCTGCAGTCTTGGGTCATCATCAGATGAATTGCACACCTGCCTGAGCTGGTGTTCTAAGGGAGAGGGCAAGAGGACACAAGCAGTAAACAAAGTAAGATTACCCCGTGTCCCAGGACAAACCGTGTCCTGGGCCACGGAACACATGGACTAAGATAAGACAGACCAGCAGTGGGGGCAGAAGGCAGGTATTTTAAGAATCCAGCTGGTGTCGTTGGGGATAATATTCAACCTCCCAGCATATCTGGGAAGGCTCATTTGTGTGCAATTCCTTTCCCAGCCTGGGGTGACATCACGGTGGGGGGAGGCCCCTTTGTTCTTTGGAGTCAGCATTCTTGTTGGCCCTCCTCAATCCTCTTGACTTCAACTCTGTAGAATCAAATGCTACTCCCCAAAAAGCTAATTTAAAGAGCAAATTCACCCTAAAAAATAAAAATCAATTCCCCTTTCCACATAGAGAGCCAGGGGAATCAATATTTATGGATCTTGGGAATTTCTGTACTAGTTTTTGAAATATGTTCTTTCTAATGGAAAAAAATCCCTTGTTTTCCCTTCGGCAGAGTTAGCATAAGGTCTAAGTGGCTACGAGTGTACAGGACTGCCTGTCTATTAGGAGCAGTATAAAAGTTGCTGGAAGAGACTCCCATCTGACAAGTGCCAAGCAGCCCATTGGGTCTCTTGTGCCTATCGTTGATCTTTGTTTATTAAGCACAGAGACAAGGAGCAGAAGCAGAGAAAGCAACCGACATTGATGCCTTTTGATGGACAAACCTGATTCAAAGAATCTGCTGTAAACACTCAGAATGCAGACATGCAGACATAATTCATCCTTGAAAAGTTCGGTGGGAGGAGCTTGAGGCGTTCAGTTTTCTTACACCACCTGGTTCACTTTGACACCATGTTTTATTTAGCTTTGCTTTTTTCCTTATGAGAATAATGTACAAACATTCTGTAATGAGCTTTACATATTTTTCTTCTTTTCCATGGTCCTAACTCATACTTTGGTCACTTGACCCTTGAATTTAATAACGGCCTCCTTGGGGACCGCTAAATGTGACTACATTTAGCCTCTACATCTATTTTGTATATCATTGCCAGGTAATCCATTAGTTTTAAAAATTCAATATTCTCACCATACCATTTTCCTTCTTAAATGGCATCCTCTCCTATAGCTCTTGTGAAAGACTTGTGAGGTCTTTCATATTTATTCTACTGATATCTTCTTGGAAAACATAATACGTAAATGTGCACATAAGTCCTACCCTACAAAGGACGCTACAGATGAGCGGTGTGAGACTCTGTAACACCCAAACTCCAGGAAGGGTAATTAGATATATTATGGGTCTAGTTTGACTACAATTGTGTGCATTCTGAAAATTATTTTGTAGATTTTATTTATTTATTTATTTATTTATTTATTTATTTATTTATTTATTTGAGAGACAGAGAGAGAAAGCTTATGAGCATATGTGACCAGGGGAGGGGCAGAGAGAGAGAGAGAGAATCTTGAGCAGACTCCCAACGAGCACAGAGTCCAATGCGGAACTTGATCTCATGACCTTGAGATCAAGACCTGAGCCAAAATCAAGGGTTGGGTGCTTAACCAACTGAGCCTTCTGGGTATCCTAGTCCAAAAGTTTTATCACACTCGTTTTGAAATAAAAATTTGTCAGCTGGTAAAGCTTTTAAAGGATTTTTGTCTGGAAAGGTATAATTGAACAACTATTTTAGCTTTTTTTCCCACTGTGTTTGGGTAAGAAAGGACCCCAATCAGGGCAGTTTCAGAATTGGGACTCTCTGACAAGGAGCACACAGAGAACTTGAGTCTCTTTTCTCTGTTTATCCATCTTTGTTGATCATTAATGTGATATCAAAGCCAGAGAAAAAAAATAGATCATGCAGTTTTTAGTGTCTGTTTCATAGTTGTGAGTTTCAAATAATCTAAATATTAATCTTTAAGAAACTATATTTTATATTTTGAGTATGTATTCATTTTATGATTATTCAGACATGTTAAAGAAAAACATTAATTTAACAAAGATGTCTTAAATTTTGTTTCAAACACCATGTTAACCACTAAGAATACAGAGAGTAATATGACAAAAGAGCTATTCGACGAACTTTAGTATCTAAGAGAGAAAACATGGGTGTAAACAGAAAGGTATGGGATTACACAGATCCATAAACAGACAGAGAAAGATGTAGGGAACTGTTGTATTTCCATGATCACTGAAATAATTTGATATTCCATGCACTAAAAGAATACACTGATTAGTCCACTAATAACACAGTGACTTGTTAACAAAAGCTATGCAAGTATGTTAAGGAATACTGTAGATTATAAAAAAATGTGAGTGATTTCCCAGAAGAATTCTATTTCTAGTAATTTATCTGAGGGACATAATTAGAGAAATCATTATATTATATCATATATGTTATATATAGTGGTTCAAGGAATTATTTAAATAAAGTAAAAACTCAGAATCATCTAAATATCTAAGTAGGATATTTTTACTATAATTATGACAAACTATTATGTAACCATTAAAAAATCATTTATAGGGGATCCCTGGGTGGCGCAGCGGTTTGGCGCCTGCCTTTGGCCCAGGGCGCGATCCTGGAGACCCGGGATCGAATCCCACATTGGGCTCCCGGTGCATGGAGCCTGCTTCTCCCTCTGGCTATGTCTCTGCCTCTCTCTCTCTCTCTCTCTCTCTCTCTCTGTGACTATCATAAATAAATTTAAAAAAAATAAAAAAAAACATTTATAGAAAGCTATGGATTGGCCTGTGAAAATGATCGCAATATATTGCATGTTTAAAAAGGTTATAAAATAATATTTAATGGTGTTTTTTTAAATATTAGTTTTCTTTAATTTTCTATTACCTGTGCATGCATTACTCAAATTTACAAGTAAAATCATATTAACTGATGCACAAACATTTTTGACAAAATTCAACATCTATTTGTTGAAATTGAGAGTTGAAAACTCTCAGGAAAATAAGAGTAGAAGAACAGCTTAATCATTTTGGTACAAAAAGTCTGTAGCTAACATTGCACTACTATGGGTACAGGAGGTACTGTGTTACTCTACAATGGGGAACAAGGCAAGAATATTATCTCTCACTGTAGTTATTCAACACAGTGCTAGAAGTGCTAATAACCATTGCAATAAGGTAAGAAAAGGGATACTAATCAGGGGAAACATCAAGAAGATGGCCCTCATTTTCAGGTGCTACAACTGTTTATTTAGAAAATTTTGGGAGCCTTCAAAAACTTTTAGAACAAAAATGTGAATTCTGCAAGATTGCAAGTTACAAAAAAAAAATACAAAAATCAATCGTGTTTCTACATATAGCAATGAATATATAGGCATAAAAATCACAAATAAAATAACATTCACATCAATAAAAAAGAGAAATATTGAGGTATAAATTCGACAAGGCATCTGTATGATTTGTGTGGTCAAAACCAAAGACATGTCAGTACTTTCCAAAATGACACACAGGTGTCCTAGATTTCCTACTAAAATTCCAACAGGAAATTTGTAGATATAGACAAGATCATTCTAAAATTTACATGGAAAGGCAGAAAAACTAGAATAGTTAAAATAACTTTTAAAAAAAGAATAAGGTAAGAGAATCCATATACCCAGTTTCGAGACTTATTATATAGTCACATAATCAAGACTGTAGTATATCTGCAAAGAAATAGACCCAAATACAGATTTAACGGAATAAAGATCAAAGAAATAGAAGCTCACAAATATGCCCAACTGATTTCTGATAAACGTGCAGAAAATGAACCTCACCCTAAGTCTTATACAGCGTACAAAAATTAACTCAACATGAGTTATGTACTTAAATGTAAAGCATAAAACTACTGAACTTTTTCAGAAAAAAAAGATAGGAAAAAAAATCTTCACACTCTATGGCTAAACCAAAGGCATAATCCATTAAGGAAATGTGGATTAACTGGACTTAATAAAATTTCAAAGAGTTGAAAAAAAAATTTGTTCTGCAAAAGAACCTATTGAAAAAAATTGTTCTACAAAAGAACAATCTACATTGAAGGAGTCCCTGGGTGGCTCAGTAGGTTACACATCTACCTTCAGCTCAGGACATGATCTCCAAATTCTGGGATTGAGCCCATATCAGGCTCTCTGCTCCACGGGGATTCTACTTCTCCCTTTGCCTCTCCCCTGCTTGTACTCTCTCTTACTCTCTTTCTCAATTAAATAAAATCTTTAAAAATCTACATTTAAATTATAGTATATATTATTTATCTATATAAATTATATAGATAATGCATACATTTAAATTTATCTATTTATTTATGTATTTATGTATGTATGTATTTATTTATTTATTTATTTATTCTGGGATCTGGGACAATCGATATTTTTAAAGGTAGCCAGCATGCTGGAACTTCCCTTACCATAGCCTGTTGACATATCCCACATCAATATATTCAGTATATATTCAATATATCTATAAAGAAACTCAACCTTTCTTACTCCAAACCAGCTCCGCCTTTGATTCATGGATTAATGTGGTTCCCTTCTTTAGCTGGGCTCAAGTACAGGAAGCTGTGTTTGATTCCCCTCTTATCTTCACCCATATCCCTCCAGTTACCATACTCATTCATTGCGCCTTGTTTGTTCATCCTTCTTTCTTTTACATTTCCAATCTAATTGAATCAACTGGGGCTCTCACCAGCTCACATGGCAACATTTACAATGGCCTCCAAGCCGGTACCCGACTTCTAGACCTTTCTATCTCTCATCTGTGAATGCAAAACCTGAGAGATGCATTTAACAGAAATTCTACCTCCAGTTCAAACTGCCAAAGAAGTAGGAAGAATATGTGTCAATTCATACTCTTTACCTGGTTGTGCCAAGTCTTTTGGCCTCAAAATTTTTCTTCCAATCCTTACTTTACTTACAAGTGTCAGCTGAGCCAAATATAATTTCTTTGATATCACTGCATGTGCACCCTTTCTGTTTCTTTGATTCACATTCATTAAAAAGTACCACCAACCATTGTGTACTTGGTGTTTGTCAGGGGCTGTAGACACAGGAGTGACCCAAACAGGCATGGTTTTGGGCCTTAAGGAGCTTGTAGTTCAGTAAGATCAGACAGATTGAACAATTGCCATTCAATAAATAAGTAATACGAATAAAGAGTGGTGACCAAGTTAGCTCTCTTCAGGCAGATACCCAAATGCAGCATTGAAATGTGAATGTTTGTCCCACATCTGAGGTCAGGATATGCATTGTGAGGAGCTGGAAGGGAATCTGTTTGGCATGAATTTGGTGATAAAGGCAGGCTTGGCGAAACAATGAAAAATAAGCAGTAACAATGAAGCTTTTTAGGCAATGCTATGGACTTTGGATTTTTCCTTAAGTGGAAGAGTAAAGCCACCCAGATGTAGAGAGTTTTACTTTACCATCCTTATTGGGAACACTGGTTGTGTGCTGAATGGGAAGGAGGGAGACAATCATGGAGCAGGGATTACATTGGGGAGATTATTGCACTAGCGCAGGTAAGATATGAGGTTAGAGTCTAATGGGAAATACAATCTAATGGGTAATTACAATTGTCAAGAAGGTTCCTAGGAACAAGTATAGGATCTATAAAGACATTATATCAGGTTAATCTAAATTACACTGCAGATTAAGAAAGGGCTTCCCTGAAGAAGTGATGTTTAATCTGAGACCTGAATAATGAGTGTGGATTAGCGAGGCAAAGTGATGGAGAGAGCCACTACAAAGGATATAGGGCTGAAAAATTTCAAGCCCTTTTAAAGAACTGAATAAAGACCCATGTGGGAAATGTGGGAGGGTGGAGGGATGGGGTAACTGGGTGATGGGCTGTCCTTGGGCCTTAGGACCCTTTGATGGAATGAGCACTGGGTATTATACTGTATGTTGGCAAATTGAATTTAAGTAAAATATTTTAAAAGCCAGGAGAAAGCCAGGCTGGGAGGCATTAAAGATACGTAAATCCACTTACATTGAGTCTCCCTGACAAGGTAACTATTGGATAGTATCCTTGCAGCAAAGGGAAGCTCCTGGATGGCTTAGGGCAGGTAGAGGTAAATCAGGAAGATTTCTTTGGCTGCTACATGTTGGGTTCATCATACAGAAGCTGGGAGGTGGAGGGTAGTGCTGTTGCCTGAACCCAGGTGATGCCTCTGATGAGCGAGTGGGGCTGACCTGTACTCTGTGGTCAGAATTCAGAAACATTCAGCAGGCCGACTCAATAGGATTTGGTGATTAATTGGATGAGGTAGTCGGAGGTGGGGGTGGGGGGTGCTTTAAGAATAACTTCAATATTTCTGCCTGTGGGATGGAGCAAGTTATTAAGATGGGAAAAACTCAGATAATACAAGTCAAACAGAAAAGGAGAGACATTCTCACTTCGATTCATTAGCTCTTCAAAATAACATGAATGAGTTTAGTGGATCGGTACTGACTCATGTTATGAGAACCAAGCCCAGAAACAGAGCATTGCACTGGCCTCTGTGAAAATTCTTCCATTTCCCTCCCTACTCCTTGAGAAAACCATCATCCATAATTTCTCGTTACAGTATTTTGTAATATCTTTATGGTTTTTTCCTCAAAAATGGCTTTATTCTTTTTAACCTTTAGGTAAATAGCATCAAATATAGGTCTTTTCCCCCATGGCCTTCTTTTTTTGCTCATTATTACACTTGGGAATCATCCATGTGAATGTGTGTAAACATCCGGTCATTTTCATGATGTTTGGTGTGTATGGTATTGCATTCTCAAGACTCAATTAGTTTATCCACTGTACAGTTGGACATTTTCTGTATTTACAGTCTTTACTACTACAAAGAGTGCTGCTTCAGGCATGTTTCCTGGTGGACACATGGCTGGGCCTTCCCAGGGTTTGAAGTCAAACAGGAAAGTCTAGGTCATAGGGCAGGACTAACTTTATGTTTGGTGGATAATGAGCATCACTTCCCAAATGTTGAGGTGTGATTTATACTCTGACCAGCAATGTGTGTATTTGATTGGCTTTTGTGGATTCTTGATAATATCAGATGGATGATTTGGAGGAAATAAGAAATGTGATTTCATGTTTTTTTTTTTCCATTTCTTAATTTATAAAAGAGATTGTGTGCCTTTCATGTGCTTTATAACCATTTGTGTTTTCTCTTATGTGAACTGCTGATTTGCATTTCTGCCCATTTTTAGCTGAATTTTCAGAAGTTTTCTTATAGATATGTGAGAGTTCTGTATAGCTTCTGGAATCAAATTCTTTATTCTCTGTATAACAAATACCCTGTAGTTTGTGGCTTATCTTTTCTCATTTACACATTGCTCATAACTTGCTGCTCTTAATTTCATTCAGTGCAATGTATAACTTTTTCCCTTTATGATTTTCATTTAAAAATGAATGGTGTAAATTTATTTGGCTTGATTCAAAAACTCCTTTCCAAAATTTGGTCTTAAAGGTATTACCTGAAAGGTTTAAAGTTTAACTTTCATATTTGAGTACTTAATCTATTTGGAACTGATATTTGCTTCAGATGTGAAGTAGGAATCAGATTTCATTTTTTTCTATATGGTGAACTAATTTTCTCCTCATGTTTTATTTACTAGACTGTCCTTTTCCTGATGCTCTGCAATGTCTTTTCTTTTTTAAATGAATATTATGAATATTTTTTATTCCTTTATTAACATGTACATTTTAGAATTTGCTTCTCAGATTTCAATCCTCAAAAGCTAGAATTTTTATCTGAATTGCATTGATTCTGTACATAAATCTGAGAAAAGCTGAGTTCTTTTTTTAAGTATTTATGTAAATTCCAGTGAGTTAAAATACAGTATTATTAGTTTCAGGTGCATAATATACTGATTCAACATTTCCATAAAATACCAGGTGTTCATCACAATGCCCTCCTTCATCCTCATCACGTATTGCATCCATGCCCCCATCCACTTGATGGTATTTTTACCCTATTATATGTCTCTTATTTTATTTGTATTTTTAAATGTTTCTTAATTAAATTTTATAGGTTTCTATATGGGTTACTATTGCAAGTCTTTTATTACATTTATTCTCAGCTATCTTATTATTTTACAGTCATTGTAAATAGTAATTATATTTTCTATTTGCTTCTGCAATAAAGATATACAATCAACATTTTCTGTTAATGTTATGTTGCCATTATTATTAAACTGCCTTAAAGACTTTAATAAGTTATCTATAGAACCTTTTGATTTTACAGTAGGCAATCACAAACATTTATTTTTCAATTATTGTAATTGTATTTGTTTTCTTATCTTATTGCATTGGAAGGAATTTCTATAAATTTCAAATAAAATCTTGATAGTTGGCTTTATTTTTTATATCTAGTTCTGGAGTGAATAATTTTAGCAGTGCTTTTTCATTGATTACAAACCTTAAAATCCTCTATCAGTTTATAAAATTTTTCTAATACCTCTAAGTTGCTAAGATTTCTTTTAAAACATGAATGAATACGAGTTTCATTGAAATTCTTTCTGTATTTCTGACATTATTGTAGAGATTATTTAGGTTTTTTCTAGTAGTTTCTGTTGATTTTGTGAATGACATTAATATATTTTGTAACAATGAACCAACGTGATATTTATGGAATAAACTCAACCTTATAATTATGACCTTTTAAATATAATGCAAGACTAGATTTTATAATATATTTCTTAGAATTTTTGCCTCATTTTTTTAGAAAGAATTGGCCATTTTTCCAGTGAGTTACTTAGCTTTTTTATTCTTATTTATTTATTTTGATACAGAGAGCATGCAAGCTTACAGAGGACAGGGCCAGAGGGAGAGAGAGAGAGAGAGAGAGAGAGAGAGAGAGAGAGAGAGAGAGAGAAAGAGAGAAAGAATCCCAGGAAGACTCCCTGAGGAAGGTGAGGCCTAATGAGCGGCTCCATCTCATTACCCTGAGATCATGACCTGAGCCAAAATGAAGAGTTGGAGGCTTAACCAAATGAGCTACCCAAGTGCCCCTAGCTTTTTTACTTTTGATATATTTTTTAAAGATTTTATTTATTTATGAGAGAGAGAGAGAGAGAGAGAGAGAGAGGGAGAGAGAGAGGCAGAGACATAGGCAGAAGGAGAGCAGGCTCCATGCAGGGGACTCTTTCCCGGGACTCCAGGATCACACCCTAGGCTGAAGGCGGGCACTAAAACAATGAGCAATCCCGGGATCCCTTTTATTCTTGATCTTGATTAGTCTTTACTTGGTTTTGATTGCACTCTTAGTTGTAGCCTCTTAAAAATGAACTTTGGAATGATCCCTCATTTAATATTCTTTGAAAGATTATGTGTGAGCTTGGTATTGTCTCTCTGATAGAACTAACTTATAAAACTATTTCATCCTGAGATCTTGATGGGAAGAATTTACTAACTCAATGTCTTTAACTGTTATAGAACCACACATGTTTTTTATTTTCTTTTGAGAAATTTTAGCATAATGGTATAATTTTGGCAAATCATATATCTTGAAGAAATTTCTTTGTTGGCATAAGTTATTGAATCACTAGCTTCTGCATCTTACAGTTTTAGTCTTGCTTCCCTTGGGTTTATGCAGAAATTTTTTTATAATGTCTTATGTTGAATACAAGTTCTGATATGCTACTTTTTTTAAAAGAATGTATTTTTTTACTTGAGAGAGAGATAGCACAGGCAGGGGGGAAGGGCAGACTCCCCCTTGAATTGGGACCCCTATGTGGAGCCCAATCCCAGGGCCCTGAGATCATGATCTTAGCCGAAGGCAGATGCTTAAAGACTGAGCGCCAGCCCCCCCCGCCCGACATCTTGATAAGTTGCATTTTAATTATCATGCAATACTGTATGCTTTCCATTTTGCACTTTAATTTCCTTTTTTCACCAGTAAGTCATTTTAGTGTGTCTGTTGTGTGTGTGTGTGTGTGTGTGAATATATGTACATAAGTTTTCACTTTCGTAAGCATGTTCCTTTTTGTTCTCTTTTGGTAAGTGATTTCCAAGTGTCCTGTGTGGAGTTATATTGTCATCCATCCATCCATCTGTATTTTACCACTGCTCTAAAGCTTGTTGAAATTTACTGGAAAGCATGATACTTGAAGAATTTTCATAGGAATTCCATCTGTGCCTTAAAAGAATGTGTAGTCTTCCATAGTTGGGGACAATATATCCTAGATGTAGGCACTATCTCAAGTGTAGGTAGTTTGTGCCTTATTTTTTCTGACTTATTATAATGATTATTACTACTGTTATTTTGCTGTGTTTGATCTATTAGTTGCTAAGAGCAGTTTGATAACATTGTCCATTAGAATTACAATGGTAGGTTTTGCTCTATTCATGTCACCTTTTTTTAAGTTGGGTGCATCAAATTTAGATGTTCCATCTTCAGATGAATTTTAGTATTTTGTCTTTCAACTACTCAAAATGACTCATTCATTTCTAGTACTACCCATTATATTAACCCATTTTGACTGATATTACCAAAGCCATACTTGATTTCTTTTATTTGAAAGTTTATTTATTTGCCTGGCATATATTTTTTTCATGAATGTACATTCAATCTTTCAGGAATCTGCGGTTTTACTTTTGTGCATAGAGGCACATATTATCAATGTTTTTAATCCTTACTGGAAATCTTTGTCTTTTAATTGGATAATTTTGTGCATGGTATTATTGTGATCGTGATGTAATCTTTTGGCAGTTAAAAGATTTAGAAAGCTTTCAGCTTGACTTTTAATTTTTTTCCACTAATTAGTGAAATAGGAATAAGTTAGCAAGCAAGCTTAAAGTTTTTCAATTTACTTTCTAATCCCTGGAAAAACTTCCCTGTACAATGAAGCTTGTAAGAATAACTTTTTCATCTATATGACTAACATACTAAAATTACATCCTAAAGCCTCCTGCTTGCCTCCCGCTGAGAGAACAGCCACAGAAGCTAGCCCTGCAGTATTTGGCCTCTGCCTACACTGTTGGTCACAACAGGCTCCAGCCCCAAGAGCTCCTGCATACATGGGAGACAATGAGCTGGTTTACCGTTGTGATGAGTCAACCAAGTTGTCTTTGTCTTTTGAGTGTCTGAATGTGTTACACAGATGAAGAGTGAGATGTCATTAGTGGAAATGCAAAGCCACATTACTTCAGGTCCACAAAGTCAGGGATGAGCAGGAAATGTGAATGAGCATTGAGGAGCATGAATGGACAGTTAGAGAGTTGGATGCCATGCAAGTGGAGATAGAACAGGGGATCCAGTGGTGAGAATCTACCCCTTTTGCTGCTCTGACTACAGCATCATGAGTCATCCTGAACTCAGATGATGGTGTAGTCCTGGGAGTTTCCTACTGCTGTGCCTTCAAAGAACAATTTTACTTTTCTTAAATTTTCAGGAATTTTCAACTCATTAGCTGCCCAGATATCACATGTGGATGCAAAATATCTCATAATGACATTGGGGTCATGACATAGCTAGTTATTGTCTTACATGTGCAATCAAGTGTATTGTTTTCATGCAGGTCATACACCTGACTATAACTCACAGTATGCTGGCCATTTAGGTCAACATGTAATTCCAGCTAGAAAAAACAAATAAGTTTTTGCACTACAACAGAGAAAACTTTTATGATAGAAATGTTAAGTTTGGAGCGTATAGAACCTGAAAATCTATGTTTCGGAATCAAGGTCACCTGACTTTTACCGAAGGCCAAGAAACAACGTTATTAGGAATATGTCAGAGCAAAACCCACCACAAAGATCACCGATAAGGTGGCAAAGAGCTACCAGCTTAATGTGTTTTGTATTTTTTACTTGATAGGAAGAAGGTAGGCTGCTTGACCTTTTATTTTATTCTGAGGCAAGCTTTTCTGGTCTCTGGAGAGAGGAGCAGCATCTAATCAAAAAGCAGAAGAGCATCCAAGCAGTCCACATGCCTGTCCTTAGAAATGCTGATTCATTTCAGGGTCCTGGTGAAGTGAGTGTGATGGTCAAGTCTAGGTTGGATCAGGACAAAGTGCTTTGTGAGCTTTATCTCAGCCTCACTGGGAGGGCAGCAGGTCTGGAGGTCAAGGTCAAGAAGGAGGTCAGAGAGCTAGCGCTCTGTTCCATTGCACTGCCTTTCAATCTGTTCGCCACTGGATAGAGATCTTCAGCTCCCAGCCCTACTGGCCTCCTCACTACACAATCAACTGACAAGCACAAGTAATTTCCTGCTGTGATCCCTTCAGCGATATCCTGAAAAGAGAAGAAAATAAATGGGGGAAAATCTGTAGCAAACAAGAGTATCCCTGAAGCACACTGCCTGGAAAGACTGGGAATTCCAGGGACCACGTGTGAAATACTCTCTGCTTCCACTCCCTTCAACTTAGAAATTATTTATTTATTCTTTCCAATTCTCCTAAGCATCCTCTCCCCCAAATTGCACATGTGTGACCTATTACATCTTTCCTGCTTTACTTTTATTGCACAGAACAAAAAATGAATGGATGTTTTCCCTTTTTATTCTACTCAGAAATCTCTAGCCATTTAATATTGACTGACAAATGAATGAATGGAACTAGATAAATTAGTAAGAGACTGTTCTCTGTAATAGTGCTTTGTGCTTTCTGCTGTGCTTTGGGCCACTTTTCTTTTTTTCTTTCTCATTGAATAAGTAGTTGTGCATTCAGTGGGGATCATGCAAGTCTGCCATCAGAAGAAACAACAGCTTGCCTCCGTGTTCTCTCACCTTCCCAGTGCTAACCACCACTGTCTGATGGGGACTGGGAAAGGGGGAAGCCTCTATACTTAATCTGTGGTTCTACGGATGAAGGATGGACAATGGAAGAAATATGTTTTTTTCTGCCTCTGATTTTCCTGAATGTAGGATAATTTGTAAGATGGTGCATTCAAGATCATTTTAGTCCAAGTAGTAACACTAGAGTATTTGCTGAGTGCTTCCTTGAAAGCTTTGGGACCACCTCTGATTATCCTCCAGAAGCCCAGTGAGTAGGTACTCTCACCCTGACTTTAGAGATAATTAAGCCGAGGATGAGAGAGTGTAGGGAAATTGCTGGAGATCGCACTAATTTTCCACTCTCCTGTATCTGCTGCAGACATCTAATTCATGTCTGATCGCATCAAGCTCCAACTCTCCCATGTTGGCAGTGTCCTTGGAAAGTCAATCCCCTGGAAGACTGGCTATTTCAAGGCTATTTCCTGAATATCAAGAGACACCTGAGCATCATGGCCCCAACAACCACCACCTAAGAATAAAAAAAAAAAAAAATGGGAAAGTGAAGGAATACACCTGTGATTGGCGAATTTTATGCCATGGGCATGACAAATAAGGAAGGCAGTTGTAAACTGAAACTTTTCAACGATTTACAAAAAAATACCCGCTAAATTACCTTTCTCGGCCTGTTTCTTTTTGTTGTTTTCTTTCCTTGTTTGCTGGGGGATGATTTATGCGTATAGGTTAAGACTCTGTAATCATTATTTACACGTGGAAGTAAACAACTCTCACTACCGTGCATCACATAGCTAGCAGGGTGTCCTCGGCAAGAGACAGAGTGACAACAAATAAGCTCTAAACCAAAGGACATAAAGGAGAGGAGATGGACCCTGAACAATGAAAAAGAGATTACACCAGAAATCAATGTTTCCTCTAAGATGGCTGGTCTTCTAAAAAGATTTTTAAAAATTAGGGTCAGAATGGGAGAAAGTTAAAATTGAGTAAAATATCTATAAATTAAGGTTGATAACTTCCAGGATTCAGAAGGGGAAAAAACATAGTACATCAAAGAAGTCTCAGACTGGAATGCTTGATGGATGAGAGACAGTGTGTCCAGCAACACAATGGCATATTGTCTTTATAGCCCACAAGCTCTCATGCTGTTTTATAACATGATAAAAAAAAAAAAACATGAAAAAGAATAATACTATCTAAGAATAGATACATATTTCAGAGTATTGATTGGGTCATTATTATGTGCTGATTTCATAAGTTTTTATTTTCTGATTAAGGACCTTGCTCGGCAGGCCCTGAGCCATCCTGCAGGCATCAATGCACCATGGTGTCACGAGGCACAGACCTAATGGTCACTTGCATGGAAGAAAACTAAAATATAATTATATAAGGTTAGAACAGGTGTTAAAATTCTATTTTAGGTTACAGAATGCAAATAAATTTAAATCTGATTCCACATGGAAACAGTGACTCTTCGAAATAGGGTGATTTTTTGAATTAGAATATGAAATTCAGTTTAGTCGGTTGATTCATAAAACGTTAAGAAGTGGGTGTTGCCTTGGAAGAAGACAGCCCAAGTGAAAAAGCTGAAACCAGAATCATCTAACTTACCTGCCAGGCCAAACCATCAGTCAGTGGAGTTTGGACCTGAGTCCCTGGCTCCCTGGGGAGTAACAGGTGCAGTATGTCTCTCGGTTTTAAAAGTGGTTGATATGCAGGTTTTCTCCATTGGACCTTTTGGTGGTTTACATGGAGAGAGAGGTGGGTATTCACTGGTTGTTTTGGAGTGCAGAAGGGCACCCTGACTGCTAACTAAAGTATAGCCTTCTGAGGCACAAATGAACCACACAGAAGGAAAAGTTTGCATAAGAACTCAGCTCTAAAAACAGAATCAGCACTTGGTTAAGCAGTAGATTTTGTTTGTTTTGGTTTGTTTTGTTGTTTTATTTAATAGGTCTGCTGGGATCTCCTGAAACTGTGCCTTCTATTTTATTTTTTTTTTAGCCTTCATAAACTAATCAACAATCTTCTCTTGTCTCCAACTAAACCGGAATCATGACTGGCAGTCCCTCAAGAACTTGAAAAGTTCTTTTGTTGAGGCTGTGTTGGGGTCTGTGAATATGAATAAAGAAATCGCACATTTCTCAGGAGGATAGGGTGGTATTTCTGCCAAGGGTCCCTGATTAGCGGGCTTCATTGTTACACGTTTATTAACTCAGATGAAATCAATATATTCACCAAGACCCGAGGGTTTTCTCAAACATTGTTCCTTGAAGCACTATTGTGTTTACATCAGGGCAAAGTGGGGCATCTTCTAATGTAACATTCAGCCGTGATGGATCAAATTACCTTTTATTTTAAAAAAATCAAAATTTCCCTTTTGGACATTTAGTGAATGGCAGGCTTGACCTTTACCAGTTTGTTTTCTGCTTCATTGTACTCAGGACCCTGCTGGCAATGGAATGTATATTTCCTTTCTGCTCTCACAACCCAATCTGACCTCTCTACGATAAAATTGAGACAATGCAAGTTCAGAAGGCTTCTTTTGTGAATGCTTGGATTCAGAATCGCCCCTGAAAAATAGTCACATGCATGATACCTGATAGGGAGGGTGTCTTAGTAATTGCACCTGACTTGATCATTCACATTAAAATTAGCATTGTGTAAAATTTTCATCCCTGATAATCAAATGTGTTATTACTATAATTTTTAGAGTTAGATAGGATGCCTTCTTCTCTCATTTTGTACATTGTTTTTTTTACCTTAAAAATTTTTTTTAAAGATTTTATTTATTTATTCATGAGAGACAGAGAGAGAGAGACAGAGAGAGAGAGAGGCAGCGACACAGGCAGAGGGAGAAGCAGGCTCCAAGTAGGGACGTGGGACTCGATCCCGGGTCTCCAGGATTACGCCCTGGGGGGAAGGCAGTGTTAAACTGCTGAGCCCCCCGGGCTGCCCTAAAACTTATCTTTTTTTAAAAAAACATTGGCCTCCATTTTTTAATTGTGTCACAGAATCGTGAAAACTCTTTAGTACGTGGTTTACATCATGGTTTTAAAATACATTTGTTTTTACTAAGAGAGGGTTCAGACTCTAATTTCACACAAGCTTTACCTCACTTTGCCCACTGACACACACACTATTTCTTTTCCCGCTGAGCTTCCAGCAGGTGTCATTGAGATACCAATTTGTTGGAGCTGTTTTCTCACAGAACACTTTTTGGCTTGATTCTAGAGAGATTCTTACAAAAAGAATTCTTTTGATTGAAAAAAACAGCTGAGGACATTATCATCTTGTATACTAACTGGAGATGGTCTGCAATGATATGTGTTTTCACTCTCAGGATGAGCTATAATCAACACAGTATGTCCCTCCTCTCATGCAGGCGATGTGTGACAGGTTCCGATGTAAATTTGTTGACACTGTAAATGGTAAATGTCAACAAATTCCAAATAAAGTCAGCTAAATAAGCTAGTGTAAGAAATACAGCATACATAAATCCAAAGGTAGCTATTGCGAGGTTGTGGATGTTGGTGCTGTAAGTGACTCATGAATACACATCTGCACTGGAGTCTTTACCCCCCAAATGATAGGAGTCAAGGTGGGCGTGTCATCTCACTGATCTATCATAACAAGCTGGACCTAGAGGAGCTATCTGAGGTCACTTAATCTAGCTTCTAATTTTACAGATGAAGACACAAAGATGAAATGGGAGTAGGGCTTAGATCAGCCTATGGCTGGAAAGAAGGGATCTGGGGCTAGAAATAAATTCTCACTCTGAGGTTTTTCCCACTGCCCAATCCGGTCTTGGCTTGGTAATTTAAAAATAAACAATACAATAAAGCAAAGTATAAAAACACTGGTTGTAATACTAAAAACTGATTTAACATAAGGCAAATTTGTTCCTTTTTAAATGATATGCTTATTTGTGTTAGCATGGATGGGACTTGGGGGTGCTTGGCTGGCTTGTTTGGGAGAAAGTATGCTCTCAGGGTTGTGAGTTCAAGCCCCATGTTGAATGTAGAGATTATTTAAATTAAAAAAAGAAAAACATGGGTGGGATTTACTTCGTTTCAATTTCCAAGTTGTAATTCCTGTTTAGACCGTAAACTGTCAGAGATTTGCCAACTCCTTTGGGGAACACTTCAGTAAACTGAGGACCCAGGGATGTAAAGACATAATTTGAAAAGCCTTAAAAAGTGGTCACACGGGCTAGATAAAAATCTCCCAGATATATTGATGAAATTCAATTAAAAAAATTACATTTGGGGAAGCATTTTCTTATGACGCTCTAAACTTGGTAAAACGTGCCTTCTAAGTCCACATGAATTAAGAGAGTCATGCTTTGTAGATATATTAAATCAAGTGTTCAAGTATCTTTCTTCTCAGAGGCCAGTCAACATGGTGATAGGGCTCAGCCTGGTTGTCCTGGGACACCTGCCCCAGATGCCCAGCCACCACACTGTCATGAAGCCCAAGCTTGTACCTTACAGAAGATACTAATCATTATTTGTCTTTGATCATATAATGTACCCATACAGATCCAGGTATGTGTAGAAAAATCATATAGCATGATCCCTAAATTCATCCTTCAATGGTAAATAATTTGACTCTGGTCAGGAATGATAGTAAACCTTCGATCTCAGCCAATCAAGAATTTACTGATACAAGACACCATTAACTATTTTGAACAATTGAATCAGATTCCATATTTTTGGGGTCTCATTCTTGAAACCACTTCTATGATTTATAAATTCCATAGAAGAGGTTTTCCTTCTCCTGAGATCCTCTCGTCTCAACACAGCTGTACTCTTCCTGTTACCTGTCTCCTGCAGACCTCGTCTTTCTGTGACCATAATCCCAGGAGTTTGCTCTCATTACTGGAAGCCATTCCATACCCTTTGCTTTTACTGAAAAAAGACAGTTCCTAAAATGTGACTGTTTTCATCTACTTTTAAATATGATTCCCTCCCATGTGTTGAACAAGGGGGAATGGGGAGACTACAGGGACACCGTGGCTGCTGGGCCACACCACCCCTCTGATCAGCCAACTGGGAAGAGAGTGGGGCGAAGTGCGTGGAAGTCCTGTTGTGAGCTGCCCATGGTCGTTTAAGTATATCACATTGCCACTTATAATGCCACCCAAATACTCAATAGATCCATGACTTACGTTATGGTAAAGCAACTGAAAATTATGAGTGTTGAATTCTAGAATTCATTTATTCATTGGTTTAATCAGTAAATATTTGCTAAGCATTCTCTTTATGAAGCCTGTCTCTAAACATTAAGGGTACCATCGTGGATAAGACACCAAGATTCCTGCTTCCATGGAATTGAGTTCCAGTGATTTAATGGGAAGGTGAATGAGCCTGCAGAGGTCACATGCATTTGAGTTCTGGACTTAATCTCATTACCATTTTCCATTTTTCTTCTGATTAATGAACATATTTGCTCATTATCTCAGTTATACCTCTAATTTCCTCATGTAACAGGGAGCAGGTTTGATAACAGTTATCTTGAGATTTTTGGGTTGTTAGCCTGCCATCGGATTTTGATCATGCCTCTCTGCTAATTTGCATGAGAGAGATTTTTTGGACACTAGTTAAACTATTTCAAAATCCATCTTATTAATGTGAAGAATGAATTTATGCATGAAGAAATTATTGTTCATGTTTTAATATTTTAATTGAAATACTAATAAAATAGTGCACAACACTGGTAGGTATTTGGAAATACATGTTTTTTTTTTTTTGTTTTTAGATTTTATCTATTTATTTGATGAGAGAGAGAGAGAGAGACAGAGAACACAGAGGGAGAAACAGCAGAGGGAGCAGGAGAAGCAGACTCTCCACTGAGCAGGGAGCTGGTTGCGGGGCTTGATCCCAGGACCCTGAGATCATGACCTGAGCCGAAGGCAAACACTTCATCAACGCAGCCACCCAGGTGCCCCCATGTATTTTTCAATTTAACTAAGAATCCATGTAATTTTTCTTCAAGGTGGCTTACAATTTTCATCATTATCTATGAATTAAGTGATTCAAACAGGGTATCATTCTTGATGTTTCCTTCAAGTGTATGTACCTGGTTTAAACAAGTATATGAAAATATTACACTTATAACAAACTAAAATTTGCAGTGACATGTAACACTTTTTTGATTTTGAGGAATGTTTGTATTTACATAAAACAGTACCTCATTCTCTACGAGGACTTCATGGGTTCTCTTGGGAACTTACTCCATTAGGATAGTGGCTGCTATGAGCACAAGCATCTATGATTTCCAGGCTGAGGATGCGTGAGTGGAGGAACTTACAGCCTGGGTCAAGGCAGTGCCGGTCCTTACAGGGCTCCCCGGGTCTGTCAACTACGCTGAAATACACAATATTGTGGACTATCTGCTTCACTCATTAATCTACCTTTTCATTCCCTGACATTATTTAATACCATTTAAAGTGAGCCAAGCCATGATACATTATCCAGGACTATTTTGAAGAAAGATTATGTGCAGAGTGACATTTCAACAACTCATTGCAGAAGATATACTGTCATTTCTCTACCCACATCTTACTCAAGACAGCTTATGCCTTTACCCTCTTAAAAGCTTGGGCAGAAAGATTCAGATTCACTGGTTGGACACCAAATGAACAAGAGGGAGGGAGAGGGGGGCAGAGATTGAGAGAGAGAGAGAGTGAGAGAGAGGGAGGGAGGGAGGGAGGGGTTGAGGAGGGAGAGAGGGGGCTATGTTTTATTATCATTTGTAAATTTAAAAAGGAATAAAAATTAGTGGTTAAATTCTGAATAAATTAAATGTCTGCACAAGAAGGAGTTGTGATTATTTCTAAGCAATTAATAACCTATAGGAATAGATAAGTTTAGAAAACGATAAGCTTTGATCTATAAATTAGACACATGCTTCTCTACAGTAGGCTTCAATTAGAAACATAACCTTCCAGGAGAAGAAGTTAGGAAGATTGCAGAAACCAAATGGATTTCAATTCTCAGACTGGCTGAATTTCACTCTCTTTTCTCAGCAGACACATAGATAGGTAGAATGTTTTAGGACGACGTGCTTCTCCTGGTTGGAAAAAAAAAAGCTCATTTTCCCCCCACTCAGGGAATCAATTTTTAAAAAAATATATTTTAAAAATATATTTTTTAAAAATATGGTATGCAACATTTCAGGAGACAGAATATTGCAAGGGCTCCATGTACCGGTAAATCCCAACATTGTTTGGAACATGCAAATTGCTGGTTTGCTTAGTGTCTTCTGGTGGGTCTCGGTTTGACTGGAGATGGGATCCAACCAATAATTACCATAAAACATAACTATGAAAAGACATAGTATATTTAAATCTATACTCTAATGTTTTTACGATGTTTAATATAACCTTTATCCATATATTGGGAATAATTGTTAAAAATGTTAGATCTGAAAAAAAAAATGTTAGATCTGATTTAGCTGGGACTCTAACAGACACATTTGGCAGTGGTTATTTTTCTTGTAAATGTTGTCAAAGGTGATGTCTCATGAGCTCACTGAGGATTGTATCAAAATAAAAATGTTTTTATGACTTTTTTCATATTGCTTATTGAGTAAAAAGAAAATCCTATTTTTTCATACCTAAGCAGCTGCGGATATGTTCATAAGCAATTAATTTATTACATTAACTCAATTAATGTAGATAGAAAACATCAGTGATCTCTGTTTAAAATTCAATTAAGATTTTAATTTATCACTCAGAATGTCTACGTGTATATCACATTTATATGTGATATGTGTCTATTGCTTCCTGCTTCACATTTAAAAAAAAATCACTTCGAATCTCCTGAATCCAGTAAAAATGCACGAATTTTATAAAGGGCTCTAGACTTAGTGCTTTAACTCTTGGACTCAATCTCCCAAACTCTTTAGGAAATATAAATCAGCCTAAACCTAATACAGGTACTTTCCCGTCCCTCTGTGAAGCTACAGTATTTACCACTCACCAAATTTAAGGGAAACTCATTCTCTCCTTCTTGAAATTGCCCTAGTCATTATTGTCTTATCCCTCATTCCCTGGCTGAACTGGATCTCATAAATTAGTGTGAGTGTGTTACCTTTCTTTGTGTTTGCTGTTTCATCTTGTCTAAGAGGACTGGTTCCACAGAACCTGAATTCATTAATTTATCCAGTTTATAGCCATTTAGATGGAACAATGACATTATCCCTCACAGCGGCAGCATCATAATTCAGTTTCTTGCGACAACGCCTCTACTTATTTTAACTCATTGTGGCAGCTATTTTGTTTAACAAACAAAAGTAGTACCCATGGATGAACATTTGTAGATAGAATGATTGTGTTTCATCGCTCGCATTCCTGGGTTTCATTAAATCACAGGTGGTAATGGCTTCTGTGACCTGCCCAGGATGCCCGCAGAGTGGGTGTAAGATTTGCAGTATATTAGAAATGACTACGTATCCAAGTGCATTGGACACGTGTGCAAATGCACCTCGTTGTGTTTCCACATGAATTGCAGATGTACCTGCATGCGCACGGAGCCACACGACGCCTGCATTCCGTGCAGGAACTCGCGCGGGGCCCAAGCCCCCAGCCGGCTCGGCGTGTGGGGCGGCGGGCAGCAGCCGGCTGGCGGGAGGTGGGTGTCAGTGCGTCTGATTAATGACCCCGGTGAAACATGTCCAGCCACATTAGAGCTCATGTATCTACCACAGTCCACATGGACCAAGCTTTGTTCTGAGAGGAAATGGTGTCAGCAGCCACTGGCGTTTACCCATAAAAAGATAAAGATTTACTGTCATCATAGGCGAGATTAAAGTGCACAATGCCGACATTGATTTTTACCAAAAATTCACATTTTGGGAAAACTCATTCCAGGGACGGCTGAGATATGATCAGCTTATTTGGAGAGGGATAATATGGAATCTTCTCTCGAATGAACTTTGAAAGAAGTAAATTGTAAATATTGATTTCTGAAATGAACTGTCAATCTCAGTTGGTAAGATTATTCCTATCATCTTGTTACGACGATAGATTCAAAACTGCTGACAAAGTGGAGTGTATAGGATTTCTGTTAAGAGCAGTCAAGGGGCTTTACTCAGCAGAGCCTCGTAATAGTTGTTCAATTTTATCAGATAACAGCTGAGATCTCATCAGGAGTGAAAAATGAAATGAACTGTGAGTCCGAATCAGGATCTCTGCTCTTATCCCAGACAAAAATCATCAAACGGCAGCCAAGGGTTTTATATTATTTCAGGTCACTTCATTATTGGCTGGCACAGAAGTTGAATTGCTGTGAGCAGAGCTGACTTTCCTGTTTCACCCAGGGTCAAGTCTGAGGGGCAGCTTGATGGGTTCCCAACATGTTAAGGGGTTATCCTATTACCACTTAAGAGGTATATTGAAAGATAGCAAATCTCAACCACTCGCTATCCTGCTTGGATTTTTTTTTATTGTACATGGGTTATCCATTATTACTTGTTGTAGAATAAATATAATTCATCTTTTCCAGTAAATGTTAGAATTGGAGGCATCTAATTCATCCGTTCCTCCTATCAAAGAAGGACAATGAAGGTCTATTGAAAGGAGTCCATAGCAACGCGCCAGCGGCCCCTTGTTATGGTTCAGAAAAAGTAAATGGCAATAGAAGTTTCTTTGTGCCTGCATCACAAATATGACACTGATGGGTTAGAGCCGGCTTCTCTGAGGGCATTGTGTGGTGGTTTCTGGAAAGTTCTTGTGCCCCACGTCTATTTGAAAATGCCCTGTACAGTTTTGACAGCACTACCTTCGCCATTACCAGGCCATACCTGCAGTTCTAGCCAGAGCCACTACCTTAAGAAATTGCTGTTTCTGGTACCTTTACCACCATAAAATAGCAAAAGACAGCCCATGGCAGCTTGCCCCAGACTCTGAGGCAATGGGAACACAAATTCTTCTATGAGACAACTTTCTGTCCATGCAAGTGAGTTTTGGAGATGGGAAATGATTGAAATGACATTTTATGAAATGACATTGTTGGAGTGACAATGCCATTGTGTACCAGTGAGAGAGCACGTTGCAGCAGAATCCATACCTTAGTGATAAAGCTGCTTTACAGAAGGGAAAAGAAAAACCCAAGGGGGTAATCACAGGAGTCGGGGCAGAGAACACCTAGAGACAGTGTGGGAGAGGGACGGGGGAAGGAGCACATGCCAGGCGCAGGCATCACTTTGTTCTTGAGTGGACGTTAGATTTATCACCATCTCCTATATTGATATACTTTATACTTTACATAATTTTACATATTCACTTTGGCATATTAGAGATGTAGAAAACAATAGCAATAACAATGAAGGGTTCTGCAGTTTTCTCAATTATCTTTAGTGTTTCAAAATTATGCAGCAAATCTAAAACTATACTAATGGATAAAAATGATATTTATGGTATGCCAAGCCATGACAATCTCATTTAAATGGGCTTTTCTGAATTTAGTCTTTGAATATTTTTTTTCCTATGGGAGAAAACATATAGTAAAAAAAATTAGATATTGCATCAATGTATAAGATACACATTTCTTAAATTTTAATTTGATCAAAGTATTTTTCTTTTCTTTTCTTCTTTTTTAAACTAATGGTCTTCAAGTAATTCAGATATAGCTCATTCATCAAGTGGCAAAGGGGGAGATCCTGTGTCCCTGACAAATTATCTGAGACACACTGAGTCTTGGCGAATCCGAGGAAGAAAGATGTAGAAACAAGAAAACGAGATGACTGGAAGTGGAAAGACTTAGGGCCTCACATAATCAATTACTTGTCAATAGACATTACATAAAGGTAGGTAGATCTATCTGTCAATTTTTCTATGTGTGTGGGGAGAGATAAATAGATAAATAAATAAATATCCCCCCAATCTTCAAATTACTGAATGAAAGTGAAGGTGGAGAGAGAGAGAGCCTGGTCAACATGCTGGAAAATTCAGACGACAAATACTTTCAAGGACTCTTCTTTTTTTTTTTAATAATAAACTTATTTTTTATTTGTGTTCAATTTGCCAACATACAGAATAACACCCAGTGCTCATCCCGTCAAGTGCCCCCCTCAGTGCCTGTCACCCATTCTCCCCCAACTCCACCCTCCTCCCCTTCCACCACCCCTAGTTTGTTTCCCAGAGTCAGGAGTCTTTATGTTCTGTCTCCCTTTCTGATATTTCCTACCCATTTCTTCTCCCTTCCCTTCTATTCCCTTTCACTATTATTGAAGGACTCTTCTTGGTCGAAAGTAGACCTGAAGGTGGTGCTGGCGGGTCTGATGGGCAGCACACAGATTCTATGAAACTCAGCACTAGGGCTTCACCCTGTTCCAGATGACTCGAGCTCCCCCCCCCCCCCCCCCCAGCTGGAGAAATCCTCACAAAGAGCACATCCTACAAACAGGAGAGCCTAGTCAGGTGAAGCCCCAAACGAAGCAAAGTCAGAAATAAATATATTATTAAACAACTGGGTGTCATGAACCAGGTAGCTTTTTCAGCTATTTGTTTTTGTTTTTTATATTATCTCACTGTTTTTCACTGTGAAATTGATTTTCAGGAAACTGGAACTCGGAGATTGTTGGTAAAGTCATACAACATATTTGGCAGAATCAGATTCTTTCAGAAATTAAACAAACTAAAGATCTTGAAATTTGGCACTGTTCAAACTAGCCAAGTTTCCACTAGGGGCCTCTTCCCAGGGCTCTAGTATAATTTGAGATTTCACCTTCTTTTGTTAATTTCCCAACTTCAACAGAACTTGAGACCTTGTTTGATATGACACACGTGTAGGATGTATGCATGTATCGTCCAGCTCTGACTGTCTCTTTCCAGCTAGATACATAGATAGGTAGATTACACATAGATAACAAAGATAGATAGATGGATAGATAGATGATGGATGGAAAGATGATAGATAGGGGGACATGGGTGGCTCAGTCAGTTAAGCATCTGCTTTCAGCTCAGGTCATGATCTCAGGGTCCTGGGATCAAGTTCCATGTCAGGATCCCTATTCAATGGGGAGCCTGCTTCTCCCTCTCCCTCTGCTGCTCCCTTGCTTGTGCTCTCTCTCTGACAAATAAATAAAATCTGCAAAAGAAAAAACAAAGATGATGGATAGATGGGTAGATAGATAGATGATGGATACATAGATGATAGATAATAGATAAGAGATGGAAAGATGAATGATAGATGGATGGATAGATCTACGATAAGTAGACACAGATGGAGACAGATGATACAGATGTAAGCACAACTGTAGTTATAAACATATATGACTCCACAGATGCCCAAGGCAGGAATTTGTGAATGCTTCCATTTCTAAAGTTACGTGCTATAGGTTATGTAAAAAAGACTTTACTTTCTACATAAATAAAAATAAGGTGGCAAATTAACAAACTTCTTGTCAAAAAAAAAAAAAGAATTCTAAGGAACTGGTGGCAGACACGTGAATGTGTTTGTAGATGTGAGTGTATGGGCGAGGGAGAGAACGATAGGTGATGGGCAGATAGATGACAGTCAGCTCTTACTCCAGACAAACTAAAGCACTAGTTCTTCCACGAACTCCCTATCCCTCAATTCCCTTTTGCTTCTGCCTCTACACCTGTTCCTGTAGTGAACTCAGTTATCAGCCTGCCACCTCCTCTGGGAAGACTTCAGGGATTCCTGCTCCTGGGACACAGGCAGAGGTCCTGGGTCCCGTGATTCAGGGTGCCTGAGGTGCGCCTCCTGCAGTGCTTTCTGCCTCCCCACAGCTGCCCATCCACATTGGGCTTTCACTGGTCCACAAGCCTCAGAGGGATGTGCCAGTGTTTGAACGAGGAGGGGCTGCAAAACTGTTCATAGAAGAAGGGAGGAAACCATGAAGAAGGTAAAATCAATCCATCTTGAATTTTGATGACAGAAAAACCAAAATTTTCATCTTTCTTCTGAATTTTTGCCCACATGTAATTATCACATATTCACAAAAAGAGTAGAATCTGATGATATCGCCCAATTATTTTTCATTTAACAATGGCTGTATCATCTTTCTAATTACCTGGAGTCTCTACATAGTATTTGATTGAACAGAATTTGCTTAAGCATTTCCCAACCTTTGAATGTTCAGCTTATTAAAAAAAAAAAAAACAAGATGATTGTTTTTCACTTAGAATTTTTCATTTTATTGAATTATTTATTTATTTTTTATTGAATTATTTCGTAAGGAAAAAATTCTACAAGTTAGAGTATTTCAGTAAAGGCTACTAGTAACTTTACTCTGCAGTGATTAAGAAGGTGGGCTTTGGATTTAGACAGACCTGGCATCTCCATTTACTCGCTGTGCGATCCTGAATAAGATACTTAACCAATCGAAACGCCAATCTCTTCACCCATATAAACAGGATAACATTAAAACTAACCCCCTAAGTGTGCAAAAATTAAATGAGATGATGCATGCAGCTGATGACACAATCCTTCTGCTCAGAAGTTATTCAGTAAATGACAGCTTTTTCTGAGAAAGCATTTTGTGGAAGGAATAAGGACTCTGCCAATCGGACGGCTCCCAGCAATAACAACCAAGGCCGCCCATCACTTTGCCAGCTTGACGGGCTAGGAGGTGCCTGTGCTGGAAGCCCTGGCTTCGTGCTGGTATTCCTGGCCCATGTGGATTGGTGGCCTCCAACCAGATTGCACTGCAGGATTGCATTCATTCATATCATGAATTGGAAGGTGTCAAGGTGCCTTCGAGAATGTGCATTTTTCACAAAATGCCTGACAATTCTTCCCTTTCATTTACTTTTTACTTGTTTGTGGAAAGCATTTCTTGCAGTTGCTTCTCTGCACAGAACAGGATGAGATCTGTAGGTGGAGGATGAAGGATGGGTTCTGTAGGCATCCTTAGTCATTTCTGTTTCTTGTTTTTCCGGCTTTGTGGAGATACAGTTGACATACAACGTTGAGTAAGTTTATGGTGGATGAGCTGAGGGTTTGATACATATTGGGAACTGATGACAATAACCCTGAGAGTCACCACCTCTGGCACTTCATGTAATTGTCATGATTCTGTGTATGTGGTGAGAACATTTAAGATCTACTCTCTCAGCAGCTTACATGTTACAGTAGAGTAGTATGAGCTGTAGTCTCCAGGCTGTACAGTAGATGCTACAACTTGTTCATCTTACAACTGGAAGTTTGTATTCCTTGAGCAACATCTCCCCATCCCCCCACCCCCAGTCACTGGCAGCTGCCAATTTACTTTGTTTCGATGAGTTCAGCTTTTTTCAGATTCCACATATCAGTGAGATCATAAAGCATCTGCCTTTCTCTTCCTGACTTATTTCACTTCACGTAACATCCTCAAGTTTCATTCATGTTATCAAAAATGTCAGGATTTCCTTTTTTTAATAGGAGAATAATACTCTTTTGTGTGTGTCTATGACATATTTTCTTCACCCACTTATCCACTGATGGACACCTTGGTGTCTCCATGTCTTGGTTATTATGAATAGTGCTGCCATGGATTATGGTGCAGACATCTCTTCTCAATATGTAAGTTCATTTCTTTCCACTGTATACCCAGGAGTGGGATCACTGGGTCATGCTGAAAGTCAGTTTTGATATGACTTCACTGCCTCCACCAGGCATCTCCAATAATCCACTGAGTTTTTTTTATTATATTTTCAAATGGACATTTAATAGTCACAAAACACCAGTATAACACTCAAAACAAAAACCTTAAATGTAGCACTTTACAATTCATAGTGTACTTTTTCATTTTTGTAGCTCATTGAACCCTCTTAGCTATCCTGTGAGTTGTTATTTTTTAATTTTATTTTATTTAAATTCAATTAACTAACATTTAATACATTATTGGTTTTAGAGGTAGAGGTCTTATATCACACCCAGTGCTCATCACATCATGTGTCTCCTTAAAGCCCATAGTCCAGTGACCCTGTGCCCCCATCCTCTCCCCTCCAGTGACCCTCAGCTTGTTTCCTATGGTTAAGAGTCTCTTATGATTTGTTTCCCTCTCTGATTTATTTTTCTCTCTCTTCCCCTATGATCCTCTGTTTTGTTTCTTAAGTTTCACATATGAGTGAGATCATATAATAATTGTCTTTCTCTGACTGACTTGTTTCACTTAGTATGATATCCTTTAGTTCCATCCACATCATTTTAAATGGCAAGATTTTATTTTATTTTTTTTCATCTGGGCTTTTTCCATAGTTTGGCTATTGTGGACATGGCTGCTATTAACATTGGGGTGTAAGTGACCTTTTGGATCACTTAGTATCTTTGGGGTAAATATCCAGCAACTGCTGTGTCATAGAGTAACTTTATTTTCAACTTTCTGAGGAATATCCATACTGTTTTCCAGAGTGGCTGCACCAGTTTGCATTCCCACCGGCAGTGTAAGAGGAACCCCTTTTTCTGCCTCCTCATCAATAGCCATCATTTCCTGACCTGTTAATTTTAGCCATTCTGACGGGTGTAAGATGGTGTCTCATTGTGGTTTTGATTTGTATTTTCCTGATGCCAAGTGATGAGCATTTTTTCATGTGTCTGTTGACCATTTCTATGTCTTCTTTGGAGAAATGTCTGTTCATTTCTCTGTCTTCTTCCCATTTCTTGATTGGATTATTTGTTCTTTGGGTGTTTAGTTTGATAAATTCTTTATAGCTTTTGGGTACTAGCCCTCTATCTGATATGTCATTTACAAACACCTTCTCCCATTCTGTCAGTTGTCTTTTGGTTTTATTGACTGTTTCTTTTGCTATGCAGAAGCTTTTTATCTTGATGAAATCCCAATAGTTCATCTTTGCCTTTGTTTCCCTTGCCTTTGGAGATATGTCTAGTAAGAAGTGGCTGCGGGTGAGGTCACAAAGGTTGCTGCCTGTGTTTTCCTCTAGGATTTTGATGGATTCCTGTTTCACTTTTAGGTCTTTCATCCATTTTGAGTCTATTTTTGTGTATGGTGTGAGGAAGTGGTTCCATGCTTATGGATTGGAAGAACAAATATTGTTAAAATGTCTATGCTACCTAGAACAACCTATACATTCAATGCAATCCTAGCAAAATACCATTAACTTATTTCAAAGAGTTGGAAGAAATAATCCTAAAATTTGTATGGAACCAGAAAAGACCCCAAATAGCCAAAGGAATGTTAAAAAAGAAAACCAAAACTAGTGGCATCACAATTCTGGACTTCAAGCTCTATTACAAACCTGTTATCATCAAGACAGCATGGCACTGGCATAAAAACAGAGACCTAGATCAATGGAACAGAATAAAGAATCCGAAAATAGACCTTAACTCTATGGTCAACTAATCTGTGACAGAACAGGAAAGACTCTCCACTGGAAAAAAGACAGTCTCTTCAACAAATGGTGTTGGAAAATTAGACAGACACATGCAGAAGAATGAAGCTGTACCATTTCCTTATACCATACACATAAATATCCTGTGAGTTACGCTGGGAGTCTCCTTTGGTGAGAGAGAATATTGAAGCCCAGACGATACATCGACTTTCCAAAGTCACTGAGTTATAAGATGGCACATCCTCTCACACTAGCACTTGAGTAGGAAAATAAACACAAACACAAAACAAACACAAAAATAAACAAAATAAATACAAAATTCCAATCCCACTGTGTCATGGAAATCTGACATATTTAATTAACATGAAGAAAATGTTACATATGCACAAAATTATTTCATGCACCTTTGCAACCCAGTGTGTGATGGTAATAGACTCATTATTTTGGGGAGAAAACTGGAAAACTACTAGTATTCGTTGAAGTTGTTTCCACAATAATCAATGAACATGTCCTAAGCCAGTTGCTTCAGCAAGGGCAGGATGGTCATGTTAAACACAAGCAGTGAACCATCCACTTCATCCGCTTCATCATTATTTCATGAAACACACTGTGTGCCCATCACCCTTTCTCTCACTTCCTTCTGAGAGAAGTTGGTTCTGACTCCATTTCTAGTTCACATAACTTGCCACCTCAGGTAACATAAAGATCATTTTACCTTGTAATCAGTGCAAGCCAGTGATCCTCTGCTACTGAGTTGTCTTTTGACTTTGAAAGCCTTGTCACCACATTTGTAAAATGGATGTACTGCACCAGGCAGCTTTTGAGATGTTCCACTCAACTTTGAGTTTCTGTGAATCTCGGATTCAATCATAAATAGAATCCTCAATAAGGCAGGCCCACAATCTAATTTTATGGAAAAAAATGAAGCAAATCCTAACCGGACCATTAGATATGTATTTTTAAGACATCTGGCCTGTTAAATCTTTATATAAATATTATAGAATAAAATAGAATAGCATGTATGCAAGATATCTATCTTCCTTTACAATCAACACAGGGAACAGAAATATTAGAGTGAAGTCTCTGAAGCACTACAACATTCTCAATCTCCACAACATGACTAAATGGTTTTTCACAGAACCGTATTTTCTAAGGCAGTCAAGTGAGTTCATACATTTTAGAAAGGTCTCCAACATCGAGAATTGAACCTAAGAAGGATTTTACCAACTCAATAAACTGGAAACACCTATTGATAAATGCTTAGCCTATAACAAAGTACCACAGACGGGGTGGCTTGTAAACAACATTTATTGCACACAGTTATGGAGGCTGGAAGGCCAAGATCAAGGTTCCGGTGTGGTGAGGTTCTGGGGAGGGCCCTCTTCTGGGGACGCCAGCAGCTCCTCTCAGGTTGTCTTCACAAGGCAGAAGGGGTCAAAGGCTCCCTGGGGTCTCCAATATAATAGCACTGATCCCATTCTTCCGGCTCCACTCTCACGACCCAGTAGCTTCCTAGTACCATCACGTTGAGCGTTAGGTTTCAACCTATGGATTTTGGGAGGAGACAAACATTTAGACCAAAGCAACAAACATACCCAGTTTCTTGAGCATTTTGGTTTAGAATGCTTCCTTGTATCTGTTTATTCATTCATTCATCTTTAGTGAATTCATTTTTTATTGTCTTATTCTATGGTTACCATTTCTCTGCTCTAGTTTATTAATCCCTCCGCCACCCCCTTTAATCATGGTGCTTACATGCTGACAAAGCATTCACTTTCTTGCCTAATTTTATAAACTGTTCAGCCGTGCCCTTATTCACTGTTTTCTTTTAATTATGTATTCTTGTTAACCTCTGTATGCATTCAAAGTTACAGATTGCCATTGACACGGTATTAATTAAAGCATATAATTTATGACATTGGAGCTTGAAATTAATAAGTGACAACACAATTACATGGTTTGCCTAATTGTCCTTCGGTGATATAAAGATTGACATTTGAAGCTGCATTAGAAGCTAAAAGCACTCATAAACTCACAATAGCTTTGAAAGTAATCACAAGAGAATCTAAAGAAACCAGCCCCATTCTGAGGGACAGATACTGGGCAGTTAAATGGGAGGGCAATTATCTTTTCTCTTTTTATTAACAGTTTGAATCTATGGGGGGAAAGTTCATCTCAATAATTGAAAAGTAGCTTGTATTATATTTAATTTGTGTTGTACAAAACTTTGAATAGATCGTAAACAAAGCTCCCCCTCTTTGGGGGTATTGTTTTTAATCTCGTTGTTATTTTCTGTGTTGTTTTCATTTTCTTGCCCACATTATTTTTTATATGTTCAGATTAAAAGCATTCTAAGCATGTTCTGCTTCTGACAACATCCTCAAACCCCGTAATTTGACCTAGTGTTGACATCCATTCACTTCAGGCTAACTTTCTAGAATATACACCATGACACCAAACTAAGTCATGGTCTGCATTCATTGCTGGGTTCAAGCACTCTCTCAATCAAGTACAGCTTTGCACTCAGCTTGGAGAAGGTGTTGTGAAGGACCACATTCTCATTTAATATCACAGTGGCCCAAATGGGTGAGTCATGGGCTTTCCAAACATTCTCTGTAGTGAATACAGACAATAGTGATTTCAATAGGCCTGAAGGAAGGGCTTTTTCAAAACTAAATTCATAATTTAAAATGTTAAATTAATTCTGCCAATCCATGAGCATGGAATATTTTTCCATCTCTTTGTGTCTTCCTCAATTTCTTTCAGAAGTGTTCTATAGTTTGTAGGGTATAGATCCTTTACCTCTTTGGTTAGGTTTATTCCTAGGTATCTTCTGCTTTTGGGTGCAATTGTAAATGGGATTGACTCCTTAATTTCTCTTTCTTCAGTCTCATTGTTAGTGTATAGAAATGCCATTGATTTCTGGGCATTGATTTTGTATCCTGCAACGCTACCAAATTGCTGTATGAGTTCTAGCAATCTTGGGGTGGAGGCTTTTGGGTTTTCTAGGTAGAGTATCATGTCATTGGCGAAGAGGGAGAGTTTGACTTCTTCTTTGCCAATTTTAGTGCCTTTAATGTCTTTTTGTTGTCTGATTGCTGAGGCTAGGACTTCCAGTACTATGTTGAATAGCAGTGGTGAGAGTGGACATCCCTATCTTGTTCCTGATCTTAGGGGAAAGGCTCCCAGTGCTTCCCCATTGAGAATGATATTTGCTGTGGGCTTTTCGTAGATGGCTTTTAAGATGTTGAGGAATGTTCCCTCTATCCCTACACTCTGAAGAGTTTTGATCAGGAATGGATGCTGTATTTTGTCAAATGCTTTCTCTGCATCTAATAAGAGGATCATGATGAAGTCCCAATAGTTCATTTTTGCTTTTGTTTCTTTTGCCTTTGTGGATATATCTTGCAAGAAGTTACTGTGGCCGAGCTCAAAAAGGGTGTTGCCTGTGTTCTCTTCTATGATTTTGATGGACTCTTGTCTCACATTTAGATCTTTCATCCATTTTGGTTTATCTTTGTGTATGGTGAAAGAGAGTGGTCCAGTTTCATTCTTCTGCATGTGGATGTCCAATTTTCCCAGCACCATTTATTGAAGAGACTGTCTTTCTTCCAATGGATAGTCTTTCCTCCTTTATCGAATATTAGATGACCATACATTTCAGGGTCCACTTCTGGGTTCTCTATTCTGTTCCATTGATCTATGTGTCTGTTTTTGTGCCAGTACCACACTGTCGTGATGACCACAGCTTTGTAGTACAACCTGAAATCTGGCATTGTGATGCCCCCAGCTATGGTTTTCTTTTTTTAAATAATAATAATAATAATAAGAGGATCATATGGTTCTTGGTTTTTCTCTTGCTGTTATGATGAATCACTTTGATTGTTTTACGAGTGTTGAACCAGCCTTGTGTCCTGGGGATAAATCCTACTTGGTCATGGTGAATAATTTTCTTAATGTACTGTTGGATCCTATTGGCTAGTATCTTGTTGAGAATTTTTGCATCCATGTTCATCAGGGATTAATATTGTGAAAATGTCAATGTTACCCAGGGCAATTTACATGTTTAATGCAATCCTTATCAAAATACCATGGACTTTCTTCAGAGAGTTAGAACAAATTATTTTAAGATTTGTGTGGAATCAGAAAAGACCCTGAATAGCCAGGGGAATTTTAAAAAAGAAAACTGTATCTGGGGGCATCACAATGCCAGATTTCAGGTTGTACTACAAAGCTGTGGTCATCAAGATAGTGTGGTACTGGCACAAAAACAGACACATAGATCAATGGAACAGAATAGAGAACCCAGAAGTGGACTCTCAACTTTATGGTCAACTAATATTTGACAAAGGAGGAAAGACTATCCACTGGAAGAAAGACAGTCTCTTCAATAAATGGTGCTGGGAAAATTGGACATCCACATGCAGAAGAATGAAACTAGACCACTCTCTTTCACCATACACAAAGATAAACTCAAAATGGATGAAAGATCTAAATGTGAGACAAGATTCCATCAAAATCCTAGAGGAGAACACAGGCAACACCCTTTTTGAACTCAGCCACAGTAACTTCTTGCAAGATACATCCACAAAGGCAAAAGAAACAAAAGCAAAAATGAACTATTGGGATTTCATCAAGATAAGAAGCTTTTGCACAGCAAAGGATACAGTCAACAAAACTAAAAGACAACCTACAGAATGGGAGAAGATATTTGCAAATGACGTATCAGATAAAGGGCTAGTTTCCAAGATCTGTAAAGAACTTCTTAAACTCAACACCAAAGAAACAAACAATCCAATCATGAAATGGGCAAAAGACATGAAGAGAAATCTCACAGAGGAAGACATGGACATGGCCAACATGCACATGAGAAAATGCTCTGCATCACTTGCCATCAGGGAAATACAAATCAAAACCACAATGAGATACCACCTCACACCAGTGAGAATGGGGAAAATTAACAAGGCAGGAAACAACAAATGTTGGAGAAGATGCAGAGAAAAGGGAACCCTCCTGCACTGTTGGTGGGAATGTGAACTGGTGCAGCCACTCTGGAAAACTGTGTGGAGGTTCCTCAAAGAGTTAAAAATAGACCTGCCCTACGACCCAGCAATTGCAGTGTTGGGGATTTACCCCAAAGATTCAGATGCAATGAAATGCCGGGACACCTGCACCCCAATGTTTCTAGCAGCAATGTCCACAATAGCCAAACTGTGGAAGGAGCCTCGGTGTCCATTGAAAGATGAGTGGATAAAGAAGATGTGGTCTGTGTATACAATGGAATATTACTCAGTCATTAGAAACGACAAATACCCACCATTTGCTTCGATGTGGATGGAACTGGAGGGTATTATGCTGAGTGAGGTAAGTCAATTGGAGAAGGACAAACATTATATGTTCTCATTCATTTGGGGAATATAAATAATAGTGAAAGGGAATATAAGGGAAGGGAGAAGAAATGTGTGGGAAATATCAGAAAGGGAGACAGAACATAAAGACTCCTAACTCTGGGAAACGAACTAGGGGTGCTGGAAGGGGAGGAGGGCGGGGGGTGGGGGTGAATGGGTGACGGGCCCTGAGGGGGGCACTTGACGGGATGAGCACTGGGTGTTATTCTGTATGTTGGCAAATTGAACACCAATAAAAAATAAATTTATTATAAAAAATAAAATAAAATGTTAAATTATTTGTACAATTTTTAAATTTGGATGCTGAAAAATCTATTTTTTTCTGATATTTCAGAAAGCTCATTATATGGTGGGAACGCAGTTGTTTACGACATCAATGAATTATCAACAAATTATTTGAATTAATATTTGTTTTGTCATCTATATAGTAAAATATAGTCACAAAATATACACATATGTAATGTGTGTGTGTGTGACATGTGCATGATTTCCCTCATGCTTAGAAAGGTGCCATATATCGAATCTGGAACTCAATGGTGAGGTACTAATTATTGTAAACATCTCCTTCAACTTTTTAGAAGATTTCCCTAAAAGATACTCAAATAAAAAAGTAGTAAAGAAATGTACCAATGGCAGGAACCCGATCATCTAGGTTCAAATCCCGGTTTTAGTGCTTTGGGGTCATCTCAGGTAAGACCAAAATGTTTAATAAAAAGTTTTTTAGTGGAAGGTTGTTTTTTTTTTTTTTTTTTTTTTTGGAAGGTTTCATTCTAGTTGAAATTATAAAACTTTACCTTCTATTTCTATGAAGGTTTGTTTATGGACACTTACTCTGAATAATTTATCAATTCCTCAATTACCTTTCAAAAAATATTTGAGTCATAAATCAACATGACCAAAAAATGAAAACAGATGTAGCAATCCCATCTTTGCATAGTTAGCAAAGAGGACTGAAAACTCATGTCACAGAAAGAATATTGCTCAGAATAAAAAAGCTATGGCCCTCTGCTGCATGCAAGAAAAAGCAGATCTCAGAAATAGTTGTCAGATGAAAAAACTTAGAAGAAAATATTTCATATTAGATTTCATTTATTCAGAATTTTAAAACAGGCAAAAGTAACCTATCTCAAAAAAAAAAAAATCAGGACGGCAGTTGGTTCTGTGGGAATAAGGGGCAGGTGTCAACTAGAAGACGGCAAGAGAGGGTTCTGGGGGGAGATGACGATAATGTTCTATATCTTGACAGGGTTTGAGTCAAACACATGTTTGCATTTGCCAAATTCCGTAAATGTGCAATCCTTTAGATTTGTGCACCTAAATGTGCACCTAAAAATTTGTTGCATGTGAATACTATCTCAAAAGAAAAAATTGATCATAAGCATACAATAAACTCTAGTTAATGATATAAATACTAAAGTGTTTTATGAGGTGTGTCGGTGTCTTCAATTTGCTTTGAAATGCTTATAAGAGGAGACGGGTGTATGGGCAAGATGTGGGGAAGCCAGGAGAGCAACATTCTAATGGTATAATCAGGTGGTGGCTGTACGGGGCACTACTACATCTTTTCTCTTTATGTATATTGTTGAAATTCTTCATTAGAAAATATCTGAATAGGGACGCCTGGGTGGCTCAGGAGCTGAGCATCTGCCTTTGGCCCAGGGTGTGATCCTGGGGTCCTGGGTTCGAGTCCCACATCGGGCTCCCTGCATGGAGTCTTCTTCTCCCTCTGGCTATGTCTCTGCCTCTCTCTTTCTGTGTCTCTCATGAATAAATAAATAAATAAATAAATAAATAAATAAATAAATAAATAAAATCTTTTAAAAAAAAGAATATTTAAAAGAAAATGTCTGAATAAAAATAATACAGCCAAGAAAAATTACCTTTAATTTTGGGGACAGGTTCTAATGGATTATGCACAGGAGTCAGTTATATTTAAAATATGTAAACAAAATCACTTCAGCATGTGAATTATTATGACCTTTTAACTAATTTACGGATTGTTTGGACTTGCCAGGATACAAAAAAGGAAGGAGTTCATGTATTTGCAGACACTGGAAAGGAAAACACATGAACTATTCAGTTCTTCCAAATTTAATTTTCTTCTCTAATGCAATAATACTGCACACAGATGAGGGACTCTATTTTTAAGATTTTATTTATTTTTTCATGAGAGAGACACAGAGAGAGAGAGAGAGGCAGAGAGACACAGGCAGAGGGAGAAGCAGGCTCCATGCAGGGAACCCGATGTGGGGCTCGATCCCGGGTCTCTAGGATCATGTCCTGGGCCAAAGGCAGGTGCTAAACCACTGAGCCACCGGGGCTGCCCCAGATGAGGGACTTTTAACCTGGAATGCAAATTTACTTGATACGAACCCAAATTCTTCGTTCTATGTCCCATGTGCATTATTCTGGACTGAGTTTTGCATATCTTCAACCTTAATGAGAGATCTCAGGGAAGAGGAAAGAAAAGAGATGCAAATAATGTGCCCTCATCCTTGGCTCACCAACAAGCTCTCAGATGATGTTAGTGCCTAAGGCAAAAATTAGATTTTCCTTTGTCCAACGATGTGACAGTTTTCCAAAAACCAGTCTGGTTTTTTAGGTCACCTGTGGGTGAGGAAGCCCGTCGGCTTATGAGCGAGGTGAGGGGGACTCTGGTGCTTCCTTCCTTTGAGCCAGCATGGAGACACGGAGACCAGAGGGTGTCCCCCTGGGTAGGTGACGTGGACCCTGGTTAATGAGGAGTCACGTCATGGGGTTTCAGGCGGCTTCAGAAACAGTAGAGGCCAACTGGTCAGGATCTGTGGGCTCTCCTCCAGGCATCTGAAACACCACCGGTCCTATTGCCCTTTGGGCCCTGGAAGTGTCAACGCAGGTGTCTGAGGCCTATGGCAGTTGGGGCTCTTGGAGAAGCGAGTTTGCCTTCCAATAGCTGCCCAACCGCTGGGGCCAGGGCTGAGTGTAGACGTTGGTGTGGATGTGCGTGTGGATGTTGAATGAATGGATCCTTTCCTGTCTCCCCTCCTCTCTAACCGCCTCCCCCCCCCCCCCAACCCTCTAAATCATCAAGGAGATTAAGCCACATTTCCCAGATGTCTAGAAGAGTCTGACCCAGCCGCCTCCTTTGTGTGAGATTCCATTCCTTCCCCCGTGTCCTTCAGAGTCACGTGAGCTGTGTTCCCTTAATTGAATTCAAACTAGTCGAGAAGAAGGGGAGCCATAAACAATTTGACTTTGCATTTTTGCTTTTTCTGCTTGAATCTGAGTTAAATACCAATCATGATGAAGAGGTCTCTTGGATGCTTCTATTTTTTTAAGGGTCAGAGGAATGGGCATCAGGGTTATATTAGGGAGGTGTGTGGCACGTCAGGATACTCACCGAGTCCTCCCTCTGGTGGTCTTGCTGAGCTCAGGCCTGTCCTTCCTGGGCCCCCTCACCGTGGGCCAGCGGTGGGTGGACTCGGACTCTGAGCCCCACCCTCTTTCCGGCGGAGCCACGCAGTCCCCGCACAGCAGGCAGGTGGGCTGTGGGGTCTGCCTTCCTGGACTTGCCCTCACCCGTCTGCCTGCCAGCGGGCGGCAAAAACCAGCTGGCCTGGGGTTGCCCCGAGTGGCCTTGAAGGAGGATCACTGGGGCGGGGCACGTGCCCGCAGCCTTATCCCCCTGCAGTTGCAGCTCAGGCGGTTTCTAGGGAAACACTCTCACCCTGAAATTTGGAGGCTCTGGAGCCTCTCAAAATTGAATGAAATTCCATTGAATAAAATAACAGTTCCTGACTCTCCAGTCACCCTGTCGCCCTAGGCAAATGGTTCTCCAGGTGGCACTTCGTCTGTCGGGGCCGGGAAAGCCGTCCTGGACGCGCAGGCGCCTGGGAAGCGATTCCACTGCGAGTGTAAGCTCATCTAGACCCCATCGGCGTGGCTCCATGCTCATCCCCACACGGCAGCCCGGAAGAAGGGCGGCTGAGCTGAGAAAGCTTGTTCTGTCTAGAAGGTTCCCAAGTTGGGAGGAGGGGCAACACCAGAGGCCTCGTCTTTGACAGGGCATCCTGGATTCCGTGGCTGGTTCCTTCCTCCCTCCTCCCTCCCTTCTGTCTCCCTCTCCCTCCTTCCCTCCTCTGTCCCTCCCCCTCCTTCCCTCCTCTGTCTCTCCCCCTCCCTCCTCCATCCATCCATCCTCACTCCATCCTTCCTGCCTCCCCACCTCATCCTTCCTTCCTCCCTCCTCTCCTCCTTCCCTCCTCCCTCCCTTCCTCCGTCCCTCCTCCCTCCTCCTTCCATTCCTTCATCCCTCTTCATCCTTCCCTTTTCCCCTCCTTCCCTCCCTCCTCCCTCCTTCCTTCCTCCTGCCTCCCTCCCTCCCTCCCTCCTTCCCTCCTCTGTCCTACGTCCTTCTCTCCTCCCTCCCTTCCTCTTTCCCTTCTCCCTCACCCTCCCTCCTTCCATCCCTCCATCCTCACTTCATCTTTCCTCCCTCCTCATTTCATCCTTCTCTCTTCCCTCCTCTCCTCCTTCCCTCCTTCCCTCCTCCCCTCCGCCACTCTTTCTTCCAAGTGCAGAGATCAATACACCTCTGAAAAGACAAAAAAGAAGACGGAGCAGCTGTGAGCAGCCTTGTGTGGAGGAAGTCACCCTGATGAATAATGCTACTGTCATAACAGCGGGGATAATTTAATGCTGGCACTTAGCGACATGATAAATAGCTTGTCAGAGGCAGGCAGTGGTGGACTCTGAGCTGCCCATGACAAGTTCTGAAATATTAATCTTTGGCATGGCATAGGCTGTGCCAGGAGCCCGACGGCCAGGCAGACCAGCTTCGAGAGGGACGTGAAGAACACCAAGTTTCCGGGTCAGTTTTGCTCAGAAACACTTTATCTGTGAAGCACGTCTCTAAGGTCACAATATAATTCCATTTCAGAAAACGTGCCTGTAGGAACTAAACCCTTCCAGGCACACAGACTGGTGTGCATTTCCTCCTCTTTCCTCCAAAGTTTGTTTCTACTCATCGAAATTTGATTTACAGGAAGCGCGTGAATGGGCTCCATGTCTTATTATGGGGATGAATTAATACATCACCATTCCCTAGTATTGGCTCGAGGCTTATGAAAGATGTGTAGGCCTCTTATACCAGAAAACTAGTGCAGTCTCGTCATCATCTGGCCTATCAAGTCATGGGCATGAATTTCACCTCATCTGTTTACAGCGTAATATTAAAGGTGGAACCTGCTGGGTTTTAGCTCATGTTAGTCTAAATGTGATTATCACACAGGAACTCAAGCTTTCCCCATTAGACATACTTTGGAGGACAGAGTGTAAGCAAAGTAGTTAAAGTTATTTACATTCTGCCTTTTTCCAGAAAAGGATTTGAAATGGCTGAGAAGAGCATGTGTGATAAAAACTGAGCTGTAGAAGCGATTATGCAAAATGAAAGAAGGAAGAGAATGTCTTTCCTCGTCTCTTCTCCATCTCTGTATGCGTCTTACTCATCGGCTGCTCTTCCACTCAGGGCTTTGAGGCAGCATCTTTGGAAGGTAAAAATAAGCACCGAGGGGTAGGTCGCAGGGACTGCTGGCACTATTTGAGAGCCCGTAGACTCGGGCTTACAGAGCAGTTGAGTGGGCAAGCCTCCACGAGCTTGTCCATGCCTCCAATCAGCTTGCCCAGGGCGGGACCTGGTGCCCGCCGTGCCACTCTATCCCTCCAGTCGAGGAAACGCGCCGGTGCTGCTCAAGTCTCCACCATGTTCTAAGCATCAGGAATCAGATGAGCATCTATCTCAGGCCCATTTCAGACTGAGTCCAAAGAGCTCCTCTGCTAGGAGGGCCTCCCGAACACACACCTGCCCCCACCAGCCCAGATTGATGCCACACGTGCTCTGAGGGGTGGTGTCTGCTTACCAACACAGAATCAATGCTTTTCTAGTGGTTTCCACATGCCTCTTCTGTGTGGTTGAATGAGTCCTTCCTTCCCACAGTGAAGACGCTGGTCCACTGTCCCCGTGCTTTACCTCTCCAGAGGCCACTGCAAAAGGAGGGCATGATGCCCACCTGACCTTCCGAACCTGATCGCTGCCAGGAGGACTGACACTGGCCTCCCATATTCCTGGCACCTTGGCCCAGTTAAATTCAGAAATCTAGTGTGGATGAAAATAAAATTTTGGAATATGGGCTAATTATCCGTGCTGTATTGGGGAATTCAACGTGCAATTCACCTTTCCCACTTAGCACTTTATTTGATTCTACCACCAATTACTGTGTTGGACTGAATTGATTCCCAAGGTACCAATTTCTCAGAATGACTGACAGGGTGCTGCTTCTATAAGTAGCAATTGACCTAGGTGGATGGGATTAGCATGCGCAGAGGGTCCTGAGAGGACTCCCCGTGTTCAAACGGGCTGGCTGCTGGAAGTGTGAAAGGAACATCAGGATTCCTCCTTGAGCCTTTATTCATCTCGAGCCTGCCTTGCGCACACGGTTCCATAGCAACGGCACTGGCCCAGCGGCTGTGCTTCCATGGGCGCCGGGCTGCTCCAGGAGGCCTGACCCGGGTCCCCCAGGATGTCTGCTAATCCACGCCTCAGAGGAGAGAGAGCTGCACTGAGCAGCCAAAGGCCATTCTGCACCCCGGGAGGCTTAAGAGGGCTCCAGGGGGTCCTCGTTGGAGTCCCTGTGAAATGTGTTTTGAATGCTTTTATAGGAAAACAGAGTTCATTCAGCAGCACGGTTAAACAGGTCAAGAAAACTTACAGGCAGCGGTAGGATGATACATCTAAGATATCTGGGGGACTATTGAGGATGGCAATTTTGAATTTCATTTCTAAGACTTCATGAACCAATGAAATGTTGATAGCAATATGTATCTGGAAGGCAAAAACTGGGGAGATATGCGTACGTATGCACGTGCACACATAAATACGCACAGAAGAGACAGGAAGCCAGTATCTCTTCAAAGAGCATGCAATGGCATGGATTGTGGGTTTTGTCTCTCTCTGACCCAGAGAAGGGATTCGAAACAACTTCTCCACTTCCCTGCCATACAGCACAGTGAAATGATATTTGTGCATTAAAAAAAAAAAAAAGGCTCATTTTTGGTTGGGCCACTGGCAATCATCCCAAACGGAAGTCTTGGGGGGTTTTGAATGAGGCACTCGGGGAAACCTGCACTGGTAGGTTTGGCCCTATGTGTACCTTGACTCTTCGGTGAAGTTCTATACCTCTTACAGATATGGATGTCATTTGAAGCCAGAAGCTAATAATGTGAGTGAAAAATGGGACCATTGTATCCACTTGTCAAATGATTTCATTGCCCTGGAAGATTAGGATGCATGACAAGGGAGTAAGTTCCCAAATCACCAATTCTGATGATATTAATTGTCCCTGATCTAGGACGCTGGCACAAATAATTCTGACAAAAGATTTACTGTGCAACATTAGATGCTATTTACTGATAAATGATGGGGCACTTCATTAGCTAATGTTGAAAAATCATGGTAGACATAACAGAATTATTAGGGCTTGTATAGAAATCCCATTCTATAATGAGTTATTACTTTAAAATAATAGCGGCAATATGTTACAATTAAGCAGTCTAGAAAGGAGCTTTCCACAAGAAAGGTGCCAGGATTTGAGTGATCTCCTGAACCACTACTCATTACAAATGAATTCTACTGGCTGCCATCCATCAAAACTCTACTTTCATGAACTAATGAGAGAAAACAACAGAGTGGCTCGGGCCTGTGTTACGCCAAGTTATACCGAGTCTTAAAGCAGGAGCAGAATAGCCAGGGAGGGTTTTCTTTTCTTTATGTCTTTAGCTGTGCTAATGCCAGTGGTGGCTTTGCTCCTGGGCCTCATTTATCGTGGAGCTGCAGATGCCCATTAGGTGAGCAGTTGGCAATGCGCTGGAACTGCACGGCCTCCCTGCCTCCCATTCAGCTTCCTCTTCATAAACAGCTTGATTAAATAAAGTGTAATTAGGAATACTTCCACAAGACCTTAATTTCTGTGCACCAATTGACTCTTACTTTTGCTCTGCTTTGGGTTATTCCTCTCAGAAATGTAAAAACAAATATGCAAAAAGGGATAGTGCCGACTAGTAGAACGTGATGAAACTGTATCAGCCAAGGCCTCAAACCCTCGGGCCTAACTGTGAAGCGTCGGAATTCTGCATATAGGATCATTTATGTTGGTTTATTTGACACTTTTGCTCCAAACGGGGGTATGTCATTCCAGCTTTCTAGAGAATAAGTCCATTTATATGATACTGAGCTGCTGAAACAGCAGCTACTACACACCATGCACCTGCTGGGAGCCGGGTGCGGTTCCGGCGGCCGCACCTGCACCAGCCACACCATCAGTAGACATGATGTGTGCATTGCGGGTAGGGAAGGGCCCAAAGACTCAGGAGATGGTGCAGTGTGCTCAAGGCCACACAGCTCACTAGCGGCAGGAGCCTCTGTACCCAGACCTGGTGGGAAAGTGGTACGGCGGTGTCCCCCTTGTATCGTCTTGTTCTCCCTGCACGGTGTTTGCCGACCGATTGCTGATAGGCCTGGGCCAGTGTTGTCAGGAATTTAATTTTGAAACCCGAGCAACACCAGCTGCATTCGCTCAAGAAGTGCCGATGACTTCCCTTGTCTGAAGGTGGCACAGACCTCGTGAATATTTCTGTGGAGTCGTCAAACAATCCCAAGAAAGGATGCTGATGGTTGCTGTGAGATAATATATTTTCAGCTGGTTCCCAGGGAGGTGACGTGACAAGGACAACCTGTGTGTCCCCGGCTGGAAAGATTGGAGCCTGCGTGTAGATGTCTAAATTGATTTGATTTCCAACACTCTTATCTTAAAATGTTTAGGAATAGCAAAGTTTTATGATTTATTACTTAAATCCATGAAGTCTCTGGGTGACAAAATGCAGCTACCATCTCATATCCTTCCCAGGTGCTCTGGAAACACAAAGAATTGTTGTTTTATGTTTTAAACATTTTTGAAATAGTGGAAGTTAATTATTGACATGTGTTAATTTATGCCTAGAACAAAACACAGGGGATTTTCCCATTTGTTTGGAAAGTAGACCTTGCATAATAGAAATGAATTACGTCCTCTTAATGGCTTTTAATAATGTGGTTATAAAAAATAAAAGTCATAGTAGGCCAGTTGAGAGAGTAGCACCACGTACAGTTTTCGAAAATAATACTGTCATGTTAGAATGGAGTTTATCTGGAATTAGTACATACTGCTTTAATGCAGATAGTCTATTAACCGTCCAAAATAAAATTGGTAAGTAGGAATGATCTATTTTCTTTTTTAAACGGGGGCCTTCTAATGAGGTATATTAAACTTCCCTACCCATTATTGACTAAGTATTCTACGTGCAGAATGCCAAAGATTGTATTGGATTTGGGTTAATTTAGGATAATAATTAAAAACATATATTGCTTCTGAGCACAACTCCTATAAGTCAAAATTATTGAATTTTATTTAAGTTTTGTCTGAAGGACAGAAGAGTGGTGACAGATGTTTCCAGGAGACAGGAGTGTTGTCTCTGCTGAATTTCCATCATGCCTTGAGGTAGCATTGTCTTTAGGGCAGGAGGACCCAGAACTGCAATGTGGAAAGACAAGGCCGATCTCACCATTGGATGACATTGGATGTCACAAGTGCTGGGGCTGCAGCTAGAACTCTGTGGATGAAGTGGATGGAGCAATATCTGGATCTGAAGCCAGGGACAGTCCTCAGGGACATCTAGGGAGCCATCCTCCCTGGAAGGTAGGATGCTCATTGGAGAGTCTCACCTGGAAGCGGCCCAAGCTATAGGAAGTGTTGTACCATGTTACTTCTCTGTACCTTTTTTTTTTGGGGGGGGGGGGGCGGAGAAGAAGTGAATTAAATGATCAATTACATTAAAAACAAGGGAATTTAAAACCTAATTATGAAGATATTTCACTGAGCTTAATAGGTCAATAAATTATCAGAAAAGTTGGCTTTCCTGTTTTGGGTTAAAAGTGGAAGAAAAAAGCAATAAGGGAGAAAACTGGAATGAGAAAGTTAAGAGGAGGGAGGAGAAAGCAGGCTCTGTGGGGGTTGTGCAGTCCCATGCACTGGTGCCAGGATGCAGGCTAGCACAGCCACAGTGCAACTGGTGTGGAAGCTCCTTGAAACTTGAGAGACAGAATTGCCACCAGCAACCCCACTTCCGAGTATTTAACCCAAGAACTGAACCCGGTATCTCAAAGAGCTGTGTGCACCCCACGTCCGCCACAGGGTCATTCGCAACAGTCTCATCACAGACCTGAGCTGAGGGTCCTCAGACTATCAGATGGATAAAGAAAATGTGGTGTCTGTGTGCCATGGAGTGCTACTGGGCGCTGAAAAAGAAGGAGATCCTGTTGTTCGGGACAATACAGATGAACCCGGATGCCATTGTGGTGAGTGACATCGTCCGGTCACACGAGGACAAATACCACTTGATTCCATTGAAATAAGCATCTAAGAGAGTCCAGTGGCGGCTGCAGGGGGCGGAATGGTGATGTGGGGGCTGGGGAGTGGCACCAGGGACCTCTGAGGGCCCAGGCACGCAGTCCTGCAGGTAGTGATGGTCACTTAAGAGTCTGGTAAGAGCCCAGATCTCCTCTTCAATGTTCTATCACAATCTAAAAATTTAAAACCAAGAAGCCTTGGGTTTCTCTAGGTGGGAAGCCTGAGGCCTTCAAAGGAGGGGTGGCAAGGCAAGATGGAGCTGCCCGTTCGTTTTTGGAGAGAGCACATTGTGTGGAAGCCCCATCCCCAGTGAAATGGAAATTGCATAACAATTCCATTGTTACGGATGGTTCCTTAGCTCCCTCTACAAGGAGCAACCAGGAGACAAGTGAGACCTCAGAGGTCAGGGGCCCTGGATGATCAAGGCCGCGCCCCCACCCTTCCCACGAAGCCAACCAGCTCCTGGCGCTGGAGGACCCGGCCGAGGGCGAGCTCGGTCCTGCCCCGCCCCGCGGTCCTGGGGGGATCTGGGCCCCGGCGTGAGGCTGGCAGGTCAGGTCTCCCCGGGCGGCAACCCCAGCGGGACCCGCGTGCGCACCGGCCGGTCTGCGCGGGCGGGGGCGGGCGCCGCCGATTCAAGCGGACGGATAACTGCAGCCCGGCCGCTCGAAAGCCGCATCTGGTTAATATAATATGGCCCCATAATTCATTTTTAACTTCCTCTAATGGCCCTAGTCATTGCGTCATTACAAATATTAGGGGTCTGCGGGAGGGGCGCGGCGGCCCCTGCGCGGGCGGAGGCCGCGCTAATCTAATTAGAAAGGTAGCGGAGCCGAACGGCTGGCCCGCCCGGTTAGCATTCAGGAGCGAGGTCCCAGCAGATGCGCTGTGAAATTAATTTCCTCTGGTGTAACCAGAAACTCTCTGTTATGCAATTTCCATTTCACAGATGATAACCTATTATCACTTTATTCAAGGAAAATGTGTTAATAGCCACAAGGAAAATTGAATTATTCATATTTGCTCATTTCTATTCTGAAGCAAGCTCTTCTCTTTTCATGCATTGGGAGAAGGCTAATGTAAACATGACCAGATCCTTGTAAATTGGCTTGTAGAAGAGGCTGTTAGCATACTGCCTGGGGACGGCTCCAGGACGGGGGTAATGACGGATACTGGGAAGTGCGGCATGTGGGAGGCAGGCTGCTACCAGGTGGTGATGTGCGCTAATGGGAGCCAGGTCAAACACTTCAGCTGTTAATTCAGAACTTCGGCACTGTTGTGATACAGTAGATGTGGGAGGCACACACCGGGTAACAAGTGGCCCAGCCTGCGGTCTGCGGGGGCAGCTGCCCCAGGAGGGCGAGGCACGCTTTGTGGGAAGGGACAGGAGGTGTCCACAGCTCCGGGGTGGCTCTGGTATCCAGGCCAAGGCGGTGTGCATCTTCCCAGAGGGCCCAAGGAAAGACCTGATCCATAGATGCCACCTTGCACGCTTTGCACGAGGGACCGAAAAGCCAAGTTCTCCAGGACCCACTGCCCCCGCTGCTTGAGGGTTATGAGTCCTGGAGATCCAGAGTTCTGGAGTAGGCTTCTGTCCTCATCATTAACTACATGGGAGCAAGAGCCTGGATGCTTAGAAGGGGCTCAGCCCCGAGGGTCCTGGGTGCCCTACTGGACCCTCCCGAAGGTGGTGGGCGGGAGCTGAGGCCTCCAGGAACAGCCTGGGTGCACGTGATACGCACCTGATGGGGACCACGCCTCCTGATGCGAATCACCCTTCTGCCCCTTGAGCTAAGGGGAAGGGGCAGGCCCGATCATCCCTCGTGTCCCTCCAACAGTGCACTGGGCAGGACGGAGCAGGCCGCTCTGCTCCCTTTCCTCTGCCGCTCCCTAAAAGCTGTTTAATTGCCTGGGAGTGCCCCAGCCCTGGCTCTGCCCTATCACATGGCCACCCAGCCCGGGAGCTTCACCAGAGCCTAGTAAAACACCTGTGCAGGTATCGTCGCAGACCCTGTGTGTGTGGGGGAGGGGCTTGAGAGAGGGAGCGAGACAGAGCAAGGAGGGAGTTAGAGAGGCACGCAGAAAGAGGAAGGCGCATGCACAGGGCAGTGAAGAATTGCATCCTTGCAGTTGCAGACAATCAGGGCTTTGGAATGGTGCTGCCCATGGTAAAAACGGTAGCAGGCATTGTTAGCATAATCAAGAAGGCAGTGGTGGGAAGAAAGGCTCTGGGGTCGCACTGGTCAGACCCCAAGACCCCCTTCCTCCCATTTCCAGCCCCAGAACCTACGAGAGCCATCTCCCCGGGCTTTCCTTTTCCCATCTGTCCACTGAGCCTGACAATCGTGGTCACCTTCAACTGCTCAATAGGTGTTCCTTGAGCTTTTTGTTTCCAGGTCGTGTCCTGGGAGTTGCAGATGGGCTGGGTTCTGCTCTGGGAGTGGGCATCTGATCTGTGGGTAGTGGGGGGCAGATAGAGGTTCAGAGTTGGGGGTGGGGGGTCCTAGAGGGAAGCCAACCAAAGCATCCTCACCATGAGTTTCCATAAAAATTCCCAGCACTAGAAGTGTCAGGGGCGTCTGTAAGTTGGGGCAGGAGGGGAAACGTACTGGGGTTGGTGGAGGACTCTGAGGAAGCCTGTAGTCGGGGGCATTTGGAGGGGAAGATCGTCCACGGTGCTGGACGAGGGGCTTGGATGGTTTGGTGTCATCAGGAGGGATGGGGGACAGTTGGGTGAAGGCCAGGCGGGCAGGGTGGGGCAGAAGGTGGCAGGAGAAGCACACTCATGCGCGTGACCACTTGGGTCCCTGATGAAGCAAAGCTATAGATTTGGGATCCACAAGTTGGGGAGGCCTTTTGCGGGATCTGACATTCCTGCTGCTCTTGATGGATGAGAGGTGACACAGATTCAGTGATTGGTGTGTCCATGGCCTTCCACATGAAGGAACATCTGACCAAAGGCAGAGGTTAACCCTCCTTCTGTGGACCTGGGCAAAATCATTTTGGCCTCCTCGAGGTCCCAGCCACAGGCCTTCCCTGTAGTCACAGCTCCCTCCACCCACGGAAGAGCCCTCAAGACCTCCGGCCTTCGTCTTTGCTTTGTGAAAAAAATAGCATTTTCTTCTCATGATAAGGGATGATCAACGTAGAACATTTGCAGAGGATAAAAATGAATAATTTGAATTCACTTATGATATAGACATAATTTTTCATGCGGTGCTTTTGGAAATAGTCTCCGTTGGCATGTGAGAACAAAAGGATGTTGAATATGTACATGTTAAATATTTATACTCTGATACCGATATTCTGTTAGACACGTGCCCAGACCATCCCCAGAGCAGGGGACATAGATCCTTTCTATCCATTAGGCTTCTTCAGACTCCTCTCTGATGTTTTGCCCAAAGACTTATCATAGGAATCTCAAAATCATCATTTTAAATTAATTAATTAATCATCCTTTTAATTAAAATACTAATATATTTGATCACTCACACTGGTCCTTACCCTTTAGTGTTTTAAATCCACCTTTCATGGATATGTGTAATGTTCTATTTAGACTTTGTGAAGCAAATTACTGTAATTTACATATAAAACAGATTGATAAAATGAAGGTGTTATTCTTTAGGTTCAGTGTGATGTATCTATCCCAGTGCCCAGCATTTTATTTTTTAATTAAACACTTTACACTGAGATGATTATAGATTCACATGCAACTGTAAAAGGCAGCATGAATTCCATGCACTGTTTATCCATTTTCCCTGAAGAGTAACATCCTGCAAAACTATACAGAACAATATCGTTTCAGGGAAACAATGGACCCTGAAACATAGGGGGTTATTTCCAGACTTCCCCAGGTTCCCGTGCACTCTGAGTGTTCTCACGTGCACAGGAGCAAGTGTGTATGCGTGTGTGTGTGTGTGTGTGTGTGTGTGTCTGTAACTGTGTCACATGTGTAGGTGTATTTATTCAGACACAGAACATCCCATCACCATAACCATCCCTCATACTGCCTTTGTGCGACTGCCCTCCTGCTCCTGTGTCCCCACCCCGGAGCTCCCTCTGCCCTGGCCACCACTGTTCTGTTCTCCAAGTCAACACCTGCTTTTGTCAAAATGGGATACAAATGGAATTGCAAAGTGTGCAACCTGGGGACTTGGCTTCTCCTCAGGCACACTTCTCCATAGACCCGTCCATATGGATGCTCATGTCCACGGTCCCTGGGTGGCACTGAGTATGGTTGGAGGACACGGATGCACCTGGATCTTTTTAACCCTTCAATCACGGAAGGATGTCTGGGTTGATCCCTGTTTGGGGCCATCATGAGGAAACCGACTATGAACATTTCCTTCCTCTGGGATAAACAGTGAGTGAGGCAGACTGATGCCATCTTGGAAGAATCCATCATGGCTTCTCTGTGACCTGAAGTCTTCTAGGGCTCAGGTCTCCCCCCTGCCCCTCCCCCCACCTCATTCTTTCTTTCTGCTGAACCACACCCCTGAGTACACCCTCGGGACATAACATCCCTGCTCTCCTGGATCTGTGACTGTGATTCCCCCAACCTTCCTCTCCTGGATGGTCTTCCACATGTACAACCGTCCATCTATGCAGGACATGGGCTTGCGGAGTCCTGCAGTGGCCCAAGACTTGCTCGCGCCCCCAAGGCCCCTTCATAGACCATTTCTCAAGCTGGACTTGCTGGACCTTTGCTTCTGTCTTCTGGCCCCTTGGGCCCTTGGAGGTCATTCTGCATATATTTCCCTTTCATGGAACAAATGGCAAAAGGATCAATTTAATGCTGGGGCTCTTGGTAGGTAGGTAGTTTACTGGGTAATGAAATTGGCACACTTTTTCCATAGTGGCTGCACCATTTTGTGTGCTCCCCAGCCACGTAGGCGTATGAGGGAATTTTTGCTCTATGCCATTATGTCCTGGCCAGATTTTGTCACTGTCGACTTTTCTATTTTAGCCATTCTGCTAGGTGCGTCATGATGTCATGATATCTCCTAAGTTTTAATCTGCATTTCCCTAATGGATAATGAAGTCAAACACCTTTTCATGTGCTTATTGACATCCATGTATCCCTTTGGAGAAATGTCTATTCATGTCTGCTATCAATTTTCTTTTCTTATTTTTAAAGATTTTATTTTTATTTATTTAACAGAGAGAGAGAGAGAGTGCGAGCACAAGCAAGAGGAGTGGCAGGCAGAGGGAGGGGGAGAAGCAGGTTCCCTGTAGAGTAGGGAGCCCAAGCCCAACCTGGGGCTCGATCCCTGGACCAGATCATCATGACCTGAGCTGGAGGCAGATGCTTAACCAACTGAGCCACCCGGCCGTACCTGCTGTCTACTTTCTAATTGGATTTCTTTGTTTTTCTTCACTTTGAGTACTGAGGACTCTATAAACCTTGTAGAAAACAGCTCTTTGTCAGAGATGACTTGTGAGCAGCTTCTCCCAGGCTACTGCCTGCCTTCTCACCCTTTCCACAGGGAGCGTAATGAAACAACGTTCTTAGTTTTGATGAGGTCTGACTTATCAATCTTTCCTTTTCTGAATATTTTTTTATTTAAATTCAATTTGCCAACATATAGGTTAACCCGCAGCACTCATCCCATCAAGTGCCCCTCTCAGTGCCTGTCACCCAGTCACCTCATCCCCCCACCCACCTCCTGAATTGTTTTTAATGTCCAAGAACTAATCCCAGATCCTGAATATTTTCTCCACTGTTCTTTCTGTGTTATATTACTATGCTTTATATTTAAGTCCATGATACATTTTGGGTTACTTTTCATATAAAGTGTGAGGTGTAGGTCAAGTAGTATTTTTATTTTGTTTGTTTGGTTTTGGTTTTATGGTTTATTGCTTCTGTTATTATTTTCTGGGGTGTTTTTTATTTTATTAATTTTTGTTTGTTTTGCTTATGAATGTCCACGCCAGCCCCGTTTGCTGATAAGGCAGTACTGCCTAGAGTGCTTTACCTTGTCCCTTTGTGAAAACTCAGTTGAATATATTTTGTGGTTCTACTCTGGGTTCTCTATTCTGTTCTGTCGAACAGCATCTGCCACTACTCAAATATCAGTGGTGTTTATTACTGTTGATAAGTCACGAGTCTTAATATCGGGTAGAAACAAGCCTCCCACCCTATTCTTACTACGCAAGGTCGCCTTAGCTATTGTACACCTGTGTTTTCTCATGGAGATTTTAGAGCAAGTTTGTCTATGTCTAAAAGCAGCATGTTGGGATTTTTAGTGGAGTTGCATTGAGTTTATAGATCGGTTTGGCCTTTTTATCTGCTGAGTCTTCCAATTCATGGACCGTGTGGCTCTCCTTTCACTTGACCTTTGACTTATTTCATGAGCGCTGGATCACTTTCAGCATCTTGAGTCTCTGCATGCTTTATACTTACACATTTTGGTTTCCTCAGACCAATGGCCTGTGGTAATTGCTTTTAATTTTGGTTATCACATATTCACTGTTAGTATATAGAAATGTAGCTGATTTTTCTATGTGGATTTTGTATCCTGCGACATTATTGAAATCACACATTACTTCTAGGATATTGTTGGAGATTTCTTGAGATTTTTTTTCTTCTATGCCTACACATTTAAGATCATCACGTCTTTCTATTGAATTAATTTTGTTATCCTTATGTAATGTTTTTCTGTGTTTCTAGTAATTTTCCTTGCAATCAAGTGTGCTTTATCTTCTGTGAAGATAGCCACATCTTGTGTGTATGTTTGCTGTTTCCAGCATATTATTCATATCATGTTTGTCATTGAATTTGTTTTGAGTTTCTTCTGAGAGCGTAGCTTTGGGTTGGTTTTTGCCTGTTCACTTATTTTATTTCATCTTTAACTCACTTTGACTATTTCTGCCTTTTAATTGGTATTATTTACATTATTTACACTGACAGTGATTATTGATTTGCTACCCTAAGTCAACCATTTTATCTGTTTCTGTTTCTTCTCGTGTTTCTTGTTCCTCTGATTCTCCTTTGAACTCCTATATGCTACATTTACATGATCAAGGATTCCAATTGTATTTGTTTATCATAGTTTTAATTGCATTGCTTTGCACAGTTTTCCTGTGGTTGCTCTGGGTATTACATTACACCTGTTTTATCACTTGAAGTGAAGCTGTTAACCTTACTTGCATTTAGGTTTCTTTGCTGTCCTTTCTTCCTGAGCATTGTGTGGAGTATTGAATGGTGTTATAATTGTGTGGAATCATCAAGCAGGATTTAGGAAATTCATGAGGAGGACAGGCTACTGCCTTTACCCACAGGCATGGTTCCTGCTGCTCTTTCTCCTCCCTTCTGCTCCCCGACTTCTCCTTTTGTCCTGTCCTTTCTGATTGCAGGACTTCCTCCAGCTGTTCTTTAAGTCCAGATCCACTGGCAATAAATCTCCCTTCCCAGATTTCCTCATCTAAAACTGTCTTTACTTTCCCTCAATTCTTGACGGATTTTTTGTTTGTTTTTTGCCAGATACAGAATTCATGGTTGATGGCTCCTGTTGTTCAGCACTCAGAGAATGATGTGCCCTTTCCCCTGGCCCCCATGGCATGGCCCTGGAAGTCTGCGGCCGCTGGATTTGCTTTTATGCAGATAAGGTGCTGTTTCTCTCTAGATGCTCTCAATATCTTTCCCTTTGTTAATTTTCAGAAATTTAATTATGATGCATCTTAGTTTGGACACACTCTTAGTTTAGACTTGGTCCTCCTTGGGGCTCACTCAACTTATTGAATCTACAGGGCTTCATATTTAGTGGTCTTCATATTTTTGTCACATTTGGTGATTTTTCTGTCATTATTTCTTTAAATGCTCCTTAGCCCCACTCTCTTCTGTCTTTCATGGGCTCTAGGATGGGAACGCAGCTCCTGCCTGCTGCTCCCAGGACCCTGAGGCTCTACCCATTTGTTCTCTGGCTGGTTTCTTTCTGTTATGTGGGCGGGTAAATCCTATTGATCCATCCCCAAGCCTCGGCTTCCATCCTTCATCAGCTCCACTTGCTATTGAGCTCAGCCAGTGAGGTTCCCACTTCTAATGATTATGTTTTTTAGCTTTATCATTTCCATTTAGATCTTTTTAAGAAACATATATTTCATTGCTGATATCTTCTTTTCCCCCCGTTTATTCAAGACAATTTGTAACTGGTTGTTGAATCGTGTTTATGGTGGCTCTTTTACAATCCTTGCCAGGTAATTCTGACACCTAATTTGTCTCAGCGCTGGCAACAGCTGATGGCTTCTTACTCACATGGAGATTTCTTTGCTTCTTAGTATGATGAGTGATTTTAGATTGTATCTTGGACATTTGGTCTGTTATATTAAGAGATTCAGAGTCGTACTGAGGTCTCCTACTTTAGCAGGAAGCCCCAGGCCGAAATTTGTGGTTCCAATGATAATTTAACTTTCAGAGCCTTTGTGGTGATATTTAGGTCTGCGTGGTTTGTCTGGTACCATGGGGGCTTTGCTAAAGTCTGCCAGTTACACCTGACAGTGGGCAGAAGGAGCTTCTCCTGGAGGCTTAGCTCCTCATGTGGCCGAGAGGACATCTTCAGCCTGGATGAAGGGGGCTTTCAAGGCTGAGCTGTTTGTGTCAGCATCCTCTTACTGGAGCCCCTCAAACACCTGGTCCTGTGTGAGGAAGGGGATTGTAGACTTGCAGGAACCAAGAGGCTTCCTGAGCCCTATTCTTGTTGTGCTGAGTTCCCTATTGCAGGATCCTGCTCATGCCCACACCAGGTGTGCCTAGTTGGGTGACATACCTGCGCAGGTGTGTGCAGGTTAGGGACACACCTATCCAGGTGTACCCAGGTTAGGGACATACTTGTGTAGGTGTGTTTGTGTAAGGGGAGGAGTCTCAGGCCCAGTGGGGAAGAGAATCCATTTAACACAGCAGGACCTCCCTGTCAGTATCACGGGCTTCCCTGGTGGGGTTGGCAGGACCCCCATGCCGTCTGGGAAGGAATGAACTTACCTGGGCTGCCTTCTGTTGCTAGAGCTCACACATGATAATTCAATACTATAAAAAGTATTTTTTGTTTAGTAACAACAAAAAAAAGTTCTAGAAGCTAATGTTACTTGGCATCAGATATATTCTTCTCTCATTTAGCTGGAGCTACCTAAGGATGCTTTCATTGTAAACAATCACCAAATTGACCTGCTAACTGGTCCCAACCTCACCTGATCTTAATACAACACTGTGCCCACATCTGAGTTTCTTTTACCTGAGATACTTGTACAAAATCATATAATTCTGTGGCTCTCTATGAACTAAATGAATTAGTCTTTCCACATTACAAGAAAGGGAAATCCATTGCTTTCAGTGCATGCCGGAGGACTCTGAGGGACTCAGCCAGCCTTGGTCCTGAGGTCCCGCAGGTACAAATTCAGTCTCTGACACACCACGCTCCCCAATCCACCTGCACTGCTCAGGGTAGCTCTCATGTAGTGCTAATAAAGTCACTTCAAGGGTCAATGTATCCTGTTATCCTCAAATTCTTATTACCTGGGAGCAGATTAACCATGTAGTCTAGCTAATTAATTGTTTTAAGCAAATGCCTGGTCTTAGGAAAACAGGGGGCTGGTAATGGCTACCCCAGCACAGAGCTGTATGGACAGAGCTGGGATGACTAGCTCTGCTCCTTCTCCTTCTGGCATCATTTTGACACCATCTGCATGTCCTTCCTCATGTTGGGGAAGTCCATTTTGGAGTTCAAGTGCATTTGCTTCTCTAAACGAAAACCGGACTTGTGTTTCAAAATGCTCATTTCTGGTATGGACTTGAAGACTCTGTTTAGAGAAAACAACAGAAGGGTCGCTGACTCTACTCTTCCTGTTCATGCTATTCTTTGGTGTCCTGGTTTTCTCTGAGACCATGAGGACAGGGATGGGAAGTTGATGCCAGGTGCCTGGGAACCATGGTCAGGGAGATGAACACAGACCAAGTCCCCTCTAATGCAGAGGCATCAGGGCTGTAGAGATGTGATGTCACAGGGAGATGGATCCATGGGAATCTGCCTAAAACATGTCCTGGGCACACGGGTCAAGCATGGGGCAGTAGCGTGTGGCTCTGAAGCCAGTCTGAAGCGTGTTCTGCAAGATCCCAGAGCAGAATGAGCTGTGGTGACACACTAGCAGACCCCAAAGACATCTGCTGATCCCTGGGGCCAGGGCACACATTCTTCTGGGTGGCAACAGGGCCTTAAGGTTGTGGCGAGAATTCAGGTTGCTAATCAGCTGACGTGGAGATGGGGAAATTATTCAGGGTCACCAGATGGGCTCAGTGTAATCACAAGGGCCCTAAACATGGAAGAAGGGGCAGTAGGGTCAGAGATGGGGTGATGTAGTTGGGAGTGCTGCCACCCACCTTTGCTGGCCCTGGAGAAGGAGAAAGGGGCCAGGAGCAGGAGTGCAGGCAGCTTCCAGGAGGTGAACAGACAGGAAAAGGAGTCTCCTCTGGAGCCCCCGGAAGGGGAGACACCTGGGCCTTCATTCAGTGACACTCGTTTTAGACCCTGACCTCAAACTGTGAAACTGCATATTCACATTATTCTAAGTCGCTTATCTCTGATAACTTATTACAGTAGCCGTGGGGACCTGATGGGCTTCCCAGTGAGAGGCCATAGGGACATAGGTAAGGGGATGCCCTGAGTGGGACCCTCTCTGTGGAAATGGCCCTGACGGGAATGTGACTCCAGGATTGGGAGGCCCAGTGATGGGGAGGAGGAGGAGAGGGAGGAAGAGGGGGAGGAGGAGGAGGTTGCTTACACAGGGCGGGCAGAAGGTTGAGATGGAGATAGATGTGCTCATGGAGGGACAGCAGGTCAGCAGAATGAGCAGACCCGGGGATCCACTGTTTGATGTGCCCAGGGCTGGTGCTCCTGGGAGGAGTGGGTGGCGCCAAGCCCGCGGAAGCGCTTCATGGACAGTTGGGGGGGGGGGGTCTATGATGAGGTCTGGGTGCTGGTGGGGAGGAGGTGGGGTGGCCCACAGACGGCTGCGCGTGCGGATCTGCAGCAGGAGAGGACGTCTGAGCGTAGGTATAAATTCGGGAGTCATCAGCATAGAAATGATGATTGAAGCTTTACTTAGGGATCAAGAGGGAGGTCCTAATAAAACAGTCAAATGGTAAAATGGAAGAGGAACAGAAGGCAGTGACAGAGGAAGGTAATAACAGGGGGAACCCCATCGGGGAAGGAAAGAGAAACATACCACAAAATAAGGAGAGAGAGAGAGAGAGAGAGAGAGAGAGAGAGAGAGAGGAGGGAGAACAAGGGGCACAGCATTGTCGCGGTGACGACCGGTCTTGTGGGTTCACTCACCCCTGCGGGACGCAGTGGAAACATAAAGCTGGGTAGTGCCGTGTCCCTGTGAAGGTCGAGGGGGGATGTGGGGTCGCCACATGGATGTGAGGCGGGTGTGGGGGGCACGGAGCCTGGCCCTACGGCTGTGGGAGAAGTGGGCCCAGGCAGGTTCATGCACACAAAGCATCTCAACAATGCCGATTCCAATGCATTTCTCAGTTCAAGGGTGATGACTGCTGTCACGCTGCCCCTCACTCCTTCCTGCTCCACTCTCTGAACACCCTACATTTGATGTCACAATCTTTACACGAATCCTTCCCTTGCAAACCACTCCTCAGATGGCATCTTACTTTTGCCAAAGTGAAGTGGCATGACAGCTGGATCCCTCACTTTTGACACGGGGATGCAGCTGGGTCCCAGTGGCTGAGCTGCCATCCTCACCCCCAGTGACCTCCTTACTCCACAGTGACCTCAGGTGGGGGGATGGAGACAAAATGAAGCCCATGATGCTCTTGGAACCATGCCAGGCAAACCCGGTGACAGCAGGACACACACTGAAGGGTGGGAGGGGGCACTGCCGAATTCTCAGGACCTGTGACAGCAGGTCAGCGCCACTGGTGGCTTGAAATTACCCAGAGGAGGACACTGACAGATACTGCAAACTGGGGTTTTGTTTTTGTTTATTTATTCTGTTTTGTTTTCATTTTTGAAGCGCCCGTTGCTAAGCATTGGCCTGGAAGCTGTGGGGTCATATGTGGGCACCTGTTTCACCCACACGTAAGGTCTCTCACAGGGCATCATTCCTGCATCGCCTTGCATTACTCCCAGAATCAGTTGGGATTTTGATGCCTTTGGTCAAGATGCCACCACCAAGTCTGTGTCTTCCTCATTTGTTCCATGTGTAAAGTCATCTCCAATTCACTGCCAAAAGTTTAAAGGGACAGACTGAGAGCCAAGTCCTGGGAGGGACAGAGAAGCAGCAGAGGGAGGGACGCTGCTGGGTCCCGAGGCCCCCAAAGCCTCTCAGGCACTCAAGTGGAGAAGGAGCTTAGGAGGGGATTGGCCAGGTCACCACTCAGCAGGGAGGCTGAGAGTTGCTTTTAGACCCAGAGAAAACTGCTTCCAGGAGCACAGGAGTTTGAGGGTGGGGACCTGGGCCTGCCCATCCTGCAGCCCTGCTCCTGGGCTCCCCAGGCTCCCCAGGCACCTGGTCCAGGCCCTGGGCACCCCCGTCCTGCAGCCCTGCTCCTGGACTCCTCAGGCACCTACTCTGGGCCCTGGCTCCCCATCTTGTAGCCCTACTCCTGGGCTTCCCAGGCTCCACAGGCACCTGTTCCGGGCCCTGGGCCCTATGTCCCCACTACTGTGGTTGCTGGACTCGGTCTGTCTTCCTGGTGTCTGCCTTTCTCAGAAGTCTGGCTCCAGGCGGTGAGCTGCACCCTAGCGCAGTGAACCCCAAATCTACATGGCCTCTCCTTCCCCCATAGTGAAAGGCAGGCCACCCATTCCCTCCTTCATTATCCTCCCTGTAGGGATTCCTGAAACAAGTGGTTTCAAGAAGACAGTGGTCGCAACCTCAGGTAGGGATGGCAGGCGTGTACTGAGTGGCCCCAAGTCACAAGTGCTTTACTCTCTACTCTTCTTTACTGGTAAATTCACCTGCTGCACAGATTTCTGTTATCAGCCCTATTGCTGACACTGTCCTCGACCTCCTTGTCAAAGTAAGGTCTGCTGCTCACAAAATAGCCTTAGGATCTCCTGGGAAGTTTGCGATTTGACCCGGGCATCCTGCACATGGTGCACTGAATGGTGAGGTCAGGGCCCCTGCAGAGTGGCCAGGGAGCAGAGGACGTGCAGGTGGAGCACACAGTCCACATAGGTGGGCAGGGCTTTTCCTTCCTGGACGGCGTTTGAAGGGGCAGGGGCAGCGGTGCCACAGGTGAGGGGCCACCGCAGGCTGGTGTCTGAAACCCGCGTGTCCTCCAGGGCACCCTCAGCACGCGGAGTCCATGGCCTTGCTGCCTAAAGCTGGCCTCTTATTCCCCGAGGCCATGTGTCTGCAGTTCAGGGGGCACCCCTGATCCTCCAGCGGCTGTGGTGGCTCAGTGACCCGGGTGCCTTGCTTGGAGTCGGGTCTGCATGGCCCTGGACACAACCTGGCTGGAGTTGGGACCGCAAGGAGGCAGGGAGGCTTGGGCACCAGAGGGTTGGGAGTGGGATTCACACCTGTTGGAAGCGCGGGCACCAGGCAGGTGTGGGGAGCAGAAGCCCTGGTGGGAATCTGCTGCCCCGAGGGAGGGAGGTGCAGGCACCGGGCGGAGGCGGTGGGTGGCTGGCCCTGGAGGGTGTCCCCAGGCCTGCAGTGGCCATGGCACGCAGAGCGGGGACTCCTGAGCTGCAGCTCCATTACCACCAGCAGGGACATTCCTTTCGGGAAGGTTCGTCACCATGCAGAGGTGATCTCTGTGTTGTGGGTTGTGCGGGCAGAGGGACTGAGCGGGACAGTCGGTGAAGTCACAGATATCACAGTGATCCCCAAGAAGGGCAGCAGAGGGGATGGGGATGTGGAATGGAGCGCGCAGAGGGCTTGGCCTGGCTAGACAGATGCCTCGCTCCTTATCTGAGATCATTCCCCGTTCATCAGACACAGACTAAAAGATTTCCTTACAGAGACGACTCTCCCTGTTACTAGACTCGATTGGTAACTATCTTTGGTTTTAAAATCATCAAAAAAATCATTCGTCTTCAGTTACCCAGATTCCAAATATCGTCACTGTCCCAGGTGGGGAGGAAGGTGAGAGGAGGTGCTGGCCTGAAATCCAGCTGGGAAGGAGGCAAACCTAAGTGCAGGCCAAATATTATTTGAGAAGCACTCAGAGAAGGCTCGTTTGCAAGTACAGTGTGGACCCCGAAATGCCCATGTCTCAGGGCCTCGAGGGTCTTACTTGAGTGCATTTTGTTGTTTGACTTTCCTAAGTGACCCACGTGAACCTTCAGGAACAGACTCCCGCCCAAGAACGTGGGAATCATCGTTTGCAGTTATTGAGGGTCTCACGCATGTGAGCATGTGTTTATCAGGACTATGTGAACATCGTAGGATATTTTTTTAAAAGGTTTTATTTTATTTACTCATGAGAGATACAGAGCGGGAGAGAGAGAGGCAGAGACACAGGCAGAGGGAGAAGCAGGCTCCATGCACCGAGAGCCCGACGTGGGATTCGATCCCGGGTCTCCAGAATCTCGCCCTGGGCCAAAGACAGGCGCTAAACCGCTGCACCACCCAGGGATCCCCTAGAGTGGATTTCTTTATGCGAATGCATTGTGACTACAAAAATCATCCCCCTCTGGGCCTGGTCTTTAAAACACAAAGCCTTAGAGAAAAATCTACTCTTTTTCTTCGTGATTTTTTTTTTTTTTTTTTTTTTTTTTTTAATACTTGGTTTCTCCTTAACGAGGAAAGCCAGAAAAGGCATTCCAATCTTGCCTCGTCCCCAAGCCCGGTGAAAATTCAGAATTCCTAGCAGGCGTCAACATCCAGGAACCACAGAGAGGCAGAGAGCAGGGTGGTACCTGGTCAGCTCATAAGGGCCGTTTCTCTGCAAGGGGGGCTCCTGTCGCCACGTGAGACTCAACAGTAAGTCATGAGGACTGGATGTCAGGAGTGCTGTGGCACATGGAATAGTGAGATTAATTTAAAAATACGTTTTCCCCTAAAATAAGCAGAACGGGTTTCCAAAATCAAAGGAGTTCAACGATGGCGATGTGACGATTTCCATTCTCGTTCAACACCTGGACGCTGTCGTCCAAGAAGCAGCTCAATGTCACGTGTTCATGAGACCAAGGTTCAGGATGCAGTGTCTGGCCTGCATAGACTCCTCCACGGAGTAGGGCTCTGTGAACCAATCCGATCTGCCTCCCACCCTCTCCCCCACCTCCCATGCTTCCCCTGCCATGTCTTCATCCCTGAACCCAGACCTCAGCCCCTCAGCCAGCCCTGCATCTCCCTCCCTTCCCTGCATAACCTGCCTACCTTTACTGACGTGTCTGGTGAGTGCTAAGCAGTTGGGGGTGATGGGGGATGTGGAGGATAAAGGACAGACCCTGGGGATGTCCCCGAAGCAGATGGGACACTTTAATATGCAGAGCTTGCTGCTCCTGCAGCAGGTTGATGCCCTGGTTGATTAAGGGTCAATCAGGTGAGGCGGGGCAGGTAGGGGTGTCCTGGGAAGGGAGAGGGTGAGGCGTGGGCTGGACAAGGGGGTGACTGCCAGGAGAGGCTGAGGGCTAGCCCTGAATTTGGAAGGAGAGGCCCCAAGGAATCACTGGAAAGGTGCCCAGGAGATGGATGACAGTGCATCTTATAAAAAAAGTTCAAATTTGAAACTGTGTGACAAGGGTGATGGAGTTTCCTTCCCCACCCCCCAAAAAAAAGAATAAAAAAGATTTGATTTGATTTCTGTTTAACGAACCTCGCTTTTACATTTTTTGCAACTCCCAGGGGAAGAAGGTTGTTTTTATTCCATGGCCACAGTGAGCTTATTGCAAACATTGTCCTCCCTGGTGGAGCTGCTGGGGACAGCAGGGGACAGCGGGGAACACGGAGGTTAGGGCAGAGAAATCAGCAGCCACTACCTACCTGGCCCCAAAAACTAGGCCCTAGGAAGGAACCATCTGGCTGATACGGGGCCCGTGAGGTGCGGCTTGTGTACAGGAGGTCGTTTTCAGTGGGATCACAGAGAATGCGCCAAGCTTTCCTGTCTGGGGCTTGTCCAAGACCCGCATGAAAGCCACAGATGAGAAATGCTTCTGAGAGCAGAAATTCAAATGTCGAAGGGAAAAAAACCCATTTCCTTCTTTGCCTTTTCCTCCCCGCCCCCCCCCCCCCAACCAAACAAAAACGCCTGCTGGATACATTATTTTTAAAACATCAAAGCTTACTTCTATTGAAAAGAATTTGAACTCAAGGCTGGAGTTGATTCCAATTTTTCTGTTCTTCGGAACAACCTCTGCTTGGGCAGTCACAACCCCCTATTAACACGGGGGGAGAACAAACAGCAGCCGCAGCCTCTTGTCACTTCCAGCACGCTCGGCCTCTTCACCTCACTGTCGTTTGAAATACGTGACCTCTGCACAGACCGACGTCCACAGCAGCCTTTGCAGCTCCAGACGGTGACTGAGAGCCAGGAGCTGGAGCACGGGGCACTGCACGCGGGGCGGGCCTCCCCCAGGCGCCGGGCAGCCCCGCAGGGTCGCGCCCTGCTCCAGTGTGGCCACCCCGCACCTCAGACCAGGAGCCCCTGGGCTCAGTGACAGGTTCCTGAGCCACAAGGAAACTCCTCACATCTCATCGAAATCCCCCCGATCGACACATAAGCCCATTTCCTCCTTTCTCATCCTCAGTGTCGAGAGGGGCAGCTGGTCACCGTCGGCCGTGTAATAACCCTTCACCGGCCTGAAGATGGTTATTAGGTCTGCTTCTCTTCTCCAGGCTAAATAATCACAGATCCTTTAATCTTCCTTCATAGGAGCTATTTTCCGAGTCTTTAATCGTTTCTCCTGCTCTCCACCAAATCCGTTTCAGCTTCTTAAGTCCCGGTGTGTCACCTCTTCGGAAGGGTGCCACCGGCAGTTTGAACAGCTCAGCCCCCTGAGGCACAGCAGTTGTGGCCCCGATGAAGGGCAGTTCTGCCCCTGAAGACACAGCCGAATTAGCTTAAAAGCCTCTACCTTCCCCTGAATATGTCGGGCAAAACAGGTATCGCCTCCCTTGACCAAACAATGATGATGATGAAGATGATAATAAAACTAAACTCACAGAGCGAAGGCAAAACACCGAGACAAGGGGCAACTTTAAAGCTGCAAACACGGTGGAGTGGCTGGAGGATTACAAGACATTACATTTGGCTGGGGTGGCATGTCCCGTGCGATTTTTAAAAAATTTCTAGGTCTCTCTAGCAATTTTTAAAAATGTCCCAACGACTTACTTATATCCTTTTCAGCATGTGGTTCACGTCCTTTTTGTCAAAAGCCAAGTCTATCACTTGGGCTTCATCAAACAGGAGCTGTTGACTCAGATGCAAGTCAGAACCACCCACAGGTCACCTGGCTCACAGGTCAGAACCACCTGGAGGTCACCTGGCTCCCCTGAGTGCCTCGCAGAGCTTGGCTCCCCCCAGAGGTAGGATGGCCAATGCCCCCTCTGCTGAATGTCTTATATTTTCTGATCATTTAGTTAAACATCATGGTCACAGGGAAATCTGCTCCCCCTCCCTCGGGTCTTATCTCCTGCTCCCAGCTTGTTTTCTTGTGCACCTAATGAACATGCTTTCCATCCTGTCGTTTCCATCCAGGCCGGTGAAGGGAAAAGTGGCGGAAGTGCTTGCATGGCCCTGAACCCAAGATTTTCCTCAGGGAAGCGTCACTTGCCACATTTGCAAATCTTGATACTGAACCATTTATAAGAATGCTTTGAGTACAGCCTCCAGCATTATCTCTCTTATGATTTAGGTGATCTTGGTCCTTTATACTGATTAGAATTTCACATACAATAAACACAAATGTCATAGGAAAGAATGGAATATTGGACTAGAGTTCCGCTTTTTACAGTGGCTTAAGAGGGACATTTCTTCTCATGTATGTGGCAAAAATTTTCCTTTTGATTTTCTTTATGAATAATTTACCTATATTATAAAAGCAATTAATACTATTTCTGTAAAAGGAATAAATTCTTCAAGCAAATAATTTAATATTTTACCACTATTTTTAAAATATTTAAAATATATTTAAATTTGAAATATATCCAGTCACATAATAGCTTCAGTCATATACATTTCAGAATATATTTTTAAACTCAAAATATTTTAACACTAGTAAGGGCCCTAACCAGAAAGATGGAATCATTTTTAATCAAATGTGCACACACTTTTAGACCCATTGAGTACTCATTGAACACTGAGTAGGTGCATAAAACCTCCATAAAAATTCATTCTGGGTCCTTTTATACTCACATCGACACTCACCAGATGGCCTGCCGCAGAGCATCGGGACCGTTTTACATGAGAGTCTGTGTTTCCTAGGTAGGATCAGAGGATCCTCTCAAAAGAGGAACATGAACCCAGACTTGGAGGTGGAGATGATCTGTGCCAATCTCTCTAAAGTGTCGCAGATCTTTGTTAATGCTTGAAGAAAATATTATCTTCTGATGAAGAGATGTCATCTTCCTTTTTTTTCTTACTTAAAAAAAATCCCTAGCTTTGTCCATTTGTTAGTTTTAGTCCCTCTGCTAGTTTCGTCTAGTTTACAAAATGGTAACAATGGTGGAGTCTTTTCCTAAAAGAAGAAGTGAAGGAGTATATCTATTTTAACCTGTCACCCTGGGTGGGCTTCTTGTGTTCTCCCTTATTTAGAAATGAAATAATATTGTTTCAAATGTGGCAATTTCCTTTTATTCTCCAAACAAGCAAACTGTAAATTGCAAAATAGGAGTGGATAAAAGCATAATTACTGCTTTCATTTGTTCATACCATATTAATGTAATATAATTATCCTGTAAGCAGACGGAATCTTATGAATATTTAACAATAACAGCAAGAACATGCTACAAAGTGGTTATTCTGAGGAACACATAAAGAGCCCCAAACTCTAAGAGATGAAGTAATTGCTCCTATGTTCTACAGTGTCAAGCAGTCGAGGCTTGACGACTGAGCTGGTGCAGAGTCGAATGACCCAATTAAGCAAATGAGGGAAGTGGAGTGGTGATAAATGCCTCATCTCAGAGACAAGCAGGGAGATAGTTGCATCCCCTATGAAGTGAGTCCCAAAGCACTGGGAAAGTGCTAGAACAACCCCTCAAATCTCCACAGAGAAAGGAGGAGCAAAAAAGTGGAGGATCAACTAGTTAGTTGTCCAGGGACCTCTCCAGGTGGTGGCACAGACAGGGAGGAAGCCGAGAAGCAGCATTACTCCCAGGCCTGGGCATATGCAAGGCGGTCCAGCACAGGAGCAGGGATTGTGATGAAGATGCTCAGAGAAGGCAGGGAGGCCAGCCCGACACTGCAGGTGGGCTCATGGCAGTCCACAGGGAGCCAGAGCTCAGAAAGCGACCTGGGCTCCCAGCATCTGCCAGAGACTGTTTCTGGGTCTGATGAAGTCAGATTTGGCCCCCATGTCCACTGGCCTGCATGATTCATGTCCTTTGTATACTTCCTACTCCCAGTCAAAATTGGTTTAAAATATGCACAACAAAGAAAGAGAATTGGGACTTACCATGGGATAACGAGTTACTATAGTGTTTAGTATGTCTGAGTTCCATGCACCCACACTATTGATCATTCTGAATGCCTTATTTTACCTAAACCTGAAAGAACTTTATGAAATAGGTGGCACTATTTTTTTTTTTTAAATCTTCCTACTGCAGATGAGGTCGCAGGATCTCAGAGAGGTCGTTTTCCCAAGATCACGTTTCTAAGAGGCATAGAGAGGCACCAGTTCATTCATTCACTCATGCATTCCATGGTGCCGACCGAGCAGTCGCTGTGTTCTAGGTGACAAGATGGTGGCGGTGCGGATCTCAACAGGATCCCATCCACACTGGACTTCCAGTCTGGATGGAGGCAAGCATCAAATAATATCAATATTCAATACATAATGTTGTCAAATGTGACAGATATTACAAAAGAATACAGTGAAGGACCGAGTTCAGAAGCCTTCCCTTGGGAGGCACTGGGGCGTATGGATTGCCATGGGTGCAGATACCTCTTCCATCGGCAGGACACTGGGCAAGATGTTCCTACATCTCCACATCCAAGAATTATAAATGCACTTAACACTTTGTCAAATAAACATGTTTTGTCTTCAGCACCTTGGAAAATACTCTTATGGAAACCATACAGATATAAAGTTATGATATAAAACTCAAATAGGCACAAAATGAAAATGGCCACATTTAGTTATCACTGGGTCTCTTCAGCTGTCCGGAGATTTTTGGTAGGATAACAGAATAAAGACATATGTAACTCACAGATTATATATGTATTATGCATGCATGTCATGTGATTTATTTATTTATATTTATATTTAATTATTTTAGACCTCTAATTATATCATAATAATCAAATTTTTACATAATTTGTGTACTAGACACCAAATGCCAAATGAAGTAATGTTTCATATAGAAATGCCATTAGTTGTTCTTATTTTGACTCTGGAGAAACTATACACTCCTAATGTAGTCACAACTGCAACTGCCAATAAATCTCATATAATAAGATCCATTCAGAAGTTGATTTTCAGGGACACCTGAGTGGCTCAGTGGCTGAGCGTCTGCCTTTGGCTCAAGGAGTGATCCCGGAGTTCTGGGATCGAGTCTCGCATCAGACTCCCTGCATGGAGCCTGCTTCTCCTTCTGCCTGTGTGTCTGCCTTTCTCTCTCAATCATGAATAAATAAAATCTTAAAAAAAAAAAAAGAAGTTGATTTTCAGGGGACATCAGGATAGCTGAGAAAATGGTGGCCACCTTAAAATCAGGGATGCCTGGGTGGCTATCTGTCAAAAATGTCTGGCTTACCCTATCTGTCAAAAAACTACAGATGGAAAGGAAAACAAATGGAACCAGAGAAGAATATTACAATCTTCATATTATACATCATGGTGGACATCTTCTAGAGAGTCCTCTCTAGAGCTTGTATGTCAAGTCTTTGCAGAGAGTAAGGGGACCTGAAAAGCTGCCCAGAAGCAAGAAAGGTAGTGCTTTGGTTAAAAGTCTTCACCACATAGTGAATTAAATCACCCTGAGAATCTCAAGAAAGAAATTACCCAGGGAGGGTTCTAGATGGGGGAGCACTGTGTAAAGAGCCTGAGGAAGGCACAGGCTCCAAGGCTACATTGTCGGGAAAGCTCCCTTGAGGGCGAGAGAGTGGCAGGAGGGGAGGGAGGCCCTGGGAGAGCTGGTGGTGCCAGACATGAAGAGTGGGCCCAGGAGAGGCCCGGGATCCTGCCCAATAGGGAAGTACAGATGGCAGGACCACCCGCCCTGTCTCCCGTCCTGAGCTGCACTGCAGGGGAGGGCCTCCTGGCCCAGACTCTCAATCACTGTGGGTGGAAACCTCGTCCCAAAATGCTTCCACATAGGCAATCGCAAATTACAAATCCACCCTCAGAAGAACACAGAAAATGAAAACCAAAACTTTTCAGGTGTTCCCAATTTCCTCCCTTCGAAAGAGAGAGAGAAAAAAAGAAACAAAAAATAGAGGATAATGACTCCAAAACCCATTAAATATCCTTAAAAACATGTGATTTAAAAAAAAAATATTTATTCATGAGAGACACAGAGAAAAAGGCCGAGATATAGGCAAAGGGAGAAGAAGGCTCCCCATAAGGAGCCTAATGCAGGACTTGGATCCCAGGACCCTGGGATCATGCCCTGAGCCAAAGGCTGATGCTCAACCCCTGAGCCACCCAGGCATCCCTGATTTTAAAAAATGAATCAGAACTTCTAACCCTGTAAACAAGCATGGATGAACTAAAGGACTATAGGGAAAATCACTGGCTGAAGACAAGAAGTAAAAGTACAAAAGTGTCTGAGAAGTGAAGCCTCGATGATGAGACAATAAGCAAGAATAAATTCAAATGAAAATCTAGTAAGAGATACTGAACACACCTAGAAAACAAGGCAGATAAGATGAGGTGGAAAGTACCAGGTGTCGGTGATCATGTGGCTGAAAGGCAGAGCAGGAACAGGTGCATGGAGCAGACGACAGGGAGCGGACCTGATCCCCACTGGTGCAGTGGCAGGAGCCATCCCAGAGACAGAGAGGATAAGTCACACCCTGAGCAGGGCCATGAGGTTCCAGGTCTAATTGACCCAGAATGATCTTCCTGGAGAGATAGCTTGATAAAAGTATTAGAGTTTGAAGATCGAAATGTCCCTAGGGCTTCAACACAGAGAAATCAAACACCTTCCAAGGCCAAGAGAGTCAAATGGGTATCAGGCTTCTCAAAAACAACATCCAAGTGAAATAATAGAAATAATAGCAATAGTAATAAAAATCATGGTAATATAGCACTATCTTCAGGAAAATCAAGGAAGAAAGGGTGAACCGAGGATTTTGTAAACAGCCATGCTGTCATTTCACAATAAAGGCTGTAGAAAAATGGTTTTAAATTTTCAATACCCGGGATTCCTCCAACCTCTGCCCTTTTGTCCAATCGACCAGATGATGGGCTACATCTGGGGGTCAGAGAGCAGAGTGCCAAGGGCCCTCGGTGAGCTGTCGTTGGAGTTAGCGCACAGCCTGTTCTCACGAGAAGACAGGGAACCTTCCAGGAGCAATAAGTACGTATTCTGTGTTTGGATTGGCCATTACCAATTTTTCACCCGTTTTGCTATTTATTCTTATTGTAATAATTTGTGGTAGCCCTTAAAAATATGTAAATAGTAGCCCTTTGTCTATCAGGTAGATTAAAATGTGAATCTATTTCCTTTGTAAACTTCACACTTCATTGATGGCTTTCAAGACTGCAGTGACACTGACCTGTTTTACTCACCCTTAGAGTCTCTTTCCCACCAAGCATTAAAAATATTTCCCTATTTATCTGCTCTGCAGTATTTTCTTCTTTTTCTGGATAGTATTGTTTTCACCCTCAATTCCTAATGTGCAAAGACACTATTTTAGAGTATGAAGTGGGATAAGGATTTAATTTTACCTTTTTTCATCACATAAATAACCAATTTGATCAGAAATAGCCATTGGACCACCTTCCTGCCGTTTATTAGTGATACAAATTCATGTACACCTATGGTGTTGATAGAAAATAAGGCCTGACTTAGGATTGCCTATTTTTTTTATGATGATGAAGATTATTATTTTTTTGGTCACCCGTACTGCACTGTTTTAAATACTATTTCTACCATACTTTCACTTTTCCTTATGAAGCTAATGAAACCAATGCATCTATGGTAGAAATTGCAGAAAATACAGAAACAAATGAAGAAAACATAAGCGACCTATAAATCTAACATTGAGAGACTGTCTTATCTATTTTTCTCATTTATGGCATTTCAGGCATTTCCCCATGCATATTTTATTTAATTAGTTACGGATTTCTTTTCTTTCACCTGCACTTTGTCCCCTGTGCCCTCCTCCCCACAGACCTCCTGGCTTGGCTGGGTCCCCCATGTCTTGTGCCTCCAGGGAGCAAGCTCCCGCTGGCTGGCAGATATCCCTGACTCTCTGTTTCCCTCACAAGCGCTCTGTCCTGGGATGTTTCTGCTTGATTATCTCTGGTGTCTTTCTAAGCAGTGTCTTCGACAGAGAAAAATCTTTCTAGATTGAGTTTGCTCGGCAGGGATGCCGGATCCATTTGAGGGACTCACCTTATAAAGTGGTCAACTTCTAGACCCATTCACGTTTCAAGGCTAGAAACGACTGGCAAAATGGAGAGAAAAAAAACTTAATTGTAAATTAATTTTAAAAAATATGAAGTATCTTTATGCACAGGGGCATAAACAATAGGCATGGTGTGTAGCTGTGTAGTGCGGAAATTGTTGTAACTCCTATAAAAACAGCTCTGTAGACTACCACATTTTCCCGTCAGGAGGGGCATAGCTTCAGAAAGGTCAGGAAGCTCATTTTCTTCTCGTCTTGGGCAATAAAAGGGATACAACTATCACAAACCCAGTAAACTCCCACAGTAATTTTTGCATAGATGTATAGTGACACAGGGATTGAAATGCAATTATTTAGTATTTATTGAGGAAAGATAGTTCATTTGATGTGTCGAGGACTGCCTCCAGAGAGAGGGAGAGAAGAGCACTCATGGAAATGGATCAACTTTTGTGACGAGCCTACATGGCTGAAGAATTAAACGGGCTATTCCTATAACCACCATGTGCACAATCACAGTGAATTTAAAACCATCTCGAAAGGAGTCCTACTGGGAGTGTTTAAGCCCACGATTACAGTAAATGAAGATTCAGAATTAGCAAAAGCATTTCACTTAATTAGAAGCATTAAATAAGTATTACCAAATGTACAGTACTGTGTCTCCTGAAATGAGAAAAATAGCTGACCCTGAAAAACATTTTATTTATTTGCCTTTTTTATTTGTTTACTTTTCTTGTGTAGGAAACTACCAGAACGGCTTCTAACTGAAACTAAAAGATAAGGTGCAGAGAAAACAAAAATATGTTTGTCTTAAATATATATATACATAAACACACATATATCCAGATACGTAAATATTTTTAAATCTTATATATGTTCCATTTCTACCTATCCATCATCTGTTAAATACCTGGAGACAGATACCCTGCATGGATTGAAGGAAGAGATGGCTCCTGCGGAGGGCACTACAGACTCTTTTTTCTATGTCTTCCTTTTGATGTGATTTTTCAAATTGTTATTTACTAAGTGGTGATGTTTGATGTTAATCAGGGTTTCCTGAGCCGAGTGTAGTAAAGGGCTGACTGAACCCCTGATCAGATTTCCAGAAAGAAAGACCATGTTGAAGGCTGGAAAGAGACAAGAGGGACAGAGCGACATAGAGGGAGACCTCCCAGGGAAGCTCTGGGGCCACCCGGCAAGGCCTTAGCCTCCCCACTCCTGCTTCCATGCCGGCAACTGAGGCAGCAGTAGACTTGTGTCTGGAACGTCTGAACTGAGATTTCTCACCGGAAGGGCCTGGTCCAGACACAGCTTCATTTCAAAGACAGCTCTGTGAATGTTTCTAACACTCTGTCCCTGTGTTTTGTGACCTCAGCTGACCTGATGACAGAACTCTAATCGGCTCCATCATGGGCACAAAGTCTTCCGTAGCATCAGTGATTGGGACTGTGGTCAAAGAAGGTGGGCTCTGCCATGACTTAAATTGTTCTTTTAACTAGATTATTTTCAATTTGTTATATGTATTTTCAATCTGTTGTGTCTATGTGCGTGCGTATGTTTATTACATATATAATATATAAGCGGAGAAAATGTGAATGAGAAAATAAGAAATTATATGTGCATAAAAATGTTTTTAAAACAAGAATTTCCATTTCCCTATTTGAATATGTTTTGGCTGATTTCCTTACCTTCAAGTATATATTATATAAACTCCTGAAGTTTTACCTCATAGCAAACATTGAAAAGGTGGGGATGGCTATGGAAATCACTTTTCCTATAATGCTGGTGACCATGTTTTCCAAGGAAGTCAAGACCCTTGAACTGAGTCATGGTCTGATAATTGGGACCAATTACTTTGAGCACAGTGGACAACCTATATGCCCTGAGCCAAGTCTGACTCCCTGCCTATTTTTGTAAATAAAGATTTATGGGGACACAGCATTGCTCACTGGTTGGCATAGAGTCTATGGTTTCTTTCGCTCCACAGTGTCATGACCAAGTCGTTGCAACAGAGACTGTATGACCCACAAAACCTAAAATAAAATAGTCGATATCTGGCCCCTTACAGAAGAAATTTGCCCATTCCTGGATTTGAGTCTGGGCCACCATGAGCAGCTGGGAACCCGAGAGAGAGAGGATTTCATCCAGAAATAAGCATCTCTTCAAACATAACAAAACCAATGGTAAACTGGCTGCCAGTGGCCAAGGCCCCCCGGAACTGGAGATCCTGTCATGTACGTCTCAGGAAGTCATACATCCCACCGTGAACTTCTGAAGTGGGCCAGCCCACTAGACAGTCATTTACATGAGAAAATAGGGCCAAGAAAAGGTTGACCACTGGTTCTGGATGCCAGCCCATTGCTCTAAGACCGAGATCTTAGAACATGGGCCATGATCAAGCTGGGTCTTTGTGTGTGTTTGTGCTGACATCCTTTGGATTATAGAAGAAAACAAAAATCACACTCCTGGATAAAATATACCATCTGATTTTGATAGGAGGAGAATTAGGATTTAAATTTTCTTCTTCTTGGATGATATGCAAATGAAAATGGTGTCCTCTCTTTCAAAGCATGCCACAGGGAACTTCCATGGCCAAGAGGTCTGCTTAGTTCTTACTCCTAACTAAGCATGCAAGATGAGTACCCAAATCATTACATTTATGTGTTTTTAATGGCTTGTCTGGGTTGTGTTTTGTCCATGGATAGTGACTGAGCTGAGGGCTAGCCAAAGTTTTTGGAATCCACACAGCTCTGTTTCAATGCAATAATTTGACAGTACCTGGGGCTTCTGCTGTTCCCGAAGGTTCTATTTCTGAGTCTAACAGCACATCCGCATAGCAATCAACTGGCTGGGTTATAGTCTCCAGCCTTCTCCTTGTGCTGAAATGAAGTGCCACCGAGGTCCGCGGCTACGCTGACTCAAGGCTTTGTTTCACCTGCAAAGACGGTCTCTGATGGTATCTGTCAAGGGGTGTGAGTGGATCCTGCTCTAGCAACCTTGCTGCTTCTCATGGTTCCTGATGGGAGCCCTCGGGACTATTGCTCAGGCAACGAGCAATAGTTGGCAACTGCCTAGTATTTTCGTTGCTGTGAACAGAATCAAGACGTAGCCAGTTGTGTGCTCTACAAGCTTGTAGCACACCCTTTGACACAGGCACAACTACAGTCCAAATTAACCTTTAGGTGGCAGGACTCAGGCATTCAAAACACTTGCCATTTAGTAGAAAACACAATGCTTGGGAACAAACGCTGGTCTATGATTACTTCCTTCAGCAGACAACCCCCTTTTTTTTAATTTATAAATTTATTTTTTATTGGTGTTCAATTTGCCAACATATAGAATAACACCCAGTGCTCCTCCCATCAAGTGCCCCCCTCAGTGCCCGTCACCCATTCACCCTCACCCCCCACCCACCTCCCCTTCCACCACCCCTAGTTCGTTTCCCAGAGTTAGGAGTCTCTCATATTCTGTCTCCCTTTCTGATATTTCCCACTCATTTTTTTCTCCTTTCCCTTTTATTTCCTTTCATTATTTTTTATATTCCCCAAATGAATGAGACCATATAATGTTTGTCCTTCTCCGATTGACTTACTTCACTCAGCATAATACCCTCCAGTTCCATCCACGTCGAAGCAAATGGTGGGTATTGGTCATTTCTGATGGCTGAGGAATATTCCATTGTATACATAGACCACATCTTCTTTATCCGTTCATCTTTCGATGGACACCGAGGCTCCTTCCACAATTTGGCTATTGTGGACATTGCTGCTAGAAACATCGGGGTGCAGGTGTCCCGGCGTTTCACTGCATCTGAATCTTTGGGGTAAATCCCCAGCAGTGCAACTGCTGGGTCATAGGGCAGGTCTATTTTTAACTCTTTGAGGAACCTCCACACAGCTTCCCAGAGTGGCTGCACCAGTTCACATTCCCACCAACAGTGCAAGAGGGTTCCCCTTTCTCCACATCCTCACCAACATTTGTTGTTTCCTGTCTTGTTAATTTTCCCCATTCTCACTGATAAGAAGCCTTTGCACAGCAAAGGAAACAGTCAACAAAACTCAAAGACAACCTACAGAATGGGAGAAGATATTTGCAAATGACATATCAGATAAAGGGCTAGTTTCCAAAATCTATAAAGAACTTATTAAACTCAACAGCAAAGAAACAAACAATCCAATCATGAAATGGGCAAAAGACATGAACAGAAATCTCACAGAGGAAGACATGGACATGGCCAACAAGCACATGAGAAAATGCTCCGCATCACTTGCCATCAGGGAAATACAAATCAAAACCACAATGAGATACCACCTTGACAGACAATCCTCATCCCCTGTCATTAGCCACGATGCATCTGACCCAGACCTTTCAAATCTCAGATGTGATTTCCATAGAAGTCTAATTAAGTGGCACTTAATCTCAAAATATAAATGGCCTCATATGTCTTTTAAAAACAAGTGATAAGCAAAGATGAAACATTTGGGAAAAATAGCAGTAAATACGTTGAAATAAATATTCTGGATTTTAGCATCGAGATCAATGGGGATTTTTACGAGGCACATGTATATTTGAAATTTCAATGTCAACAATACACACATTTCTAATCTTGTGAGAAAAGCCTAGTTATTGTTTTGAGTGGCACAAAAGAAAGGTATTGCTGCAGAAATCACACGCAGGAAGGTAGGGGATATGTGGCTATTCCCTGTGGAGGGAATGTTTTATCTAATTTGCATTTACTCCATTACCTGTAATGAATTATCCACCTCTCCTCAAACCTGTCAGAGGAGCATTGTAAACCAGGGAGCGTTCCTGGGATTGGGCCTGATCTGGTGGGGCCGCATTGTTTTCAATAATGAGGTCAGTGGCTCCGGCGGAAATCACTTCTGGAAAAAAGAAAAGCTACGCAAGTTGTGCACATGTGACACACACCAGCTCTGAGAGTCCCACACAACAGGTTCTCCAAGAGGTCAACACACGCAGTATTCATGAGGGCAAATGAGCAAGATACCACTGGCAGGTTTGGAGAACATCACAGGTCTTCCTCAACTAGTGATGGGCTGTGTCCTGAGAAACCCATTGTAAGTTAAAAAATATTGTGAGTCAAGGAGGGACCTCCGACAGGGAACCCACCGAGCATCACAGGTAGCCTGGCCATGACAACACATGCAGAGCACCTACAGTAGCCCACCATCGGACAAGGTCATCTAACACAGGGCCTCTGGGATAACCAAGTGCTGAATGTCTCAGGTAGTGTGTTGAGTCCTGTGCTGACCATGAAGAACAGGTGGCCATGTGGGTGCAGGTGCATGTCTGTGTTTCCACTGTGGACCATGGAGATCACTGGCCGCCCAGGAGCTGCAGCCACCCAGCATCACGGGAAGATGGGACCACCGGCTGCCAATAGGAAAAGATCCGAATTCAAACTTGCAAGCACGGTTTCTACTGAATATGCATGGCTTTCACACCAGTTGAGAAACTGTATATTGAACCATGAGTTGTGGGTTGTCCACATTGGCTTCTGATTTTCAAAAAGCCACTGATAGAGCTGCCATTGTACAACGGGTGAGAGATGATGAGTCTTCTCTATTACTATTCCACGGAAGTGTTGCTATATATAAAAATCTGCAGCTGTGCTTGAAAATTGGTTCGTTTTTCCCTGGACTTGATACAGTCCAATATAAAGAAAAAAAGTTAGATTTTTTTTTTTTAAAAGATACTTAACATAATCGTTCAAAAGAAGATAGTTTGTGGCTTCTTTGCAGTACTATTTGTTATATTTATAAATATTTATATTTATTTGCTTTGAGCATGTGGTCTGTGTGCACATGATGAGCAATATACCTGAAATTAATGTTTAACTCTGTTATTTTTTGAGACTTTTTTCTTCTTTTCTTTTTTTCCATTTTTAAATTTAAATTCAATTTAGTTAACACATAATGCATTATTAGTATCAAGGATAGAATTTAGCAATTCATCAGTCTTTTATAAAACCCATTGCTCATCACATGACATGCTCTCCTGAATGCCTATCACCCAGTGACCCCGCCCCCCCACTGCCTCCCCTCCAGCACCCCTCAGTTTGTTTCCTATGGTTAAGAGTCTCTTATCCTTTGTCTCCCTCTCTGATCTCATTTTGTTTTGTTTTTTTGAGACCTTTTTTAAATGTCTAAAAAGGACCATTCTGTTGGAAGCCCCTTCACCAATATGAATATGATCTCAAAATAACTTCATGGCTCTGAAATTTTCTTCTTCTACTATTTTCAAAAAACAGTTTTACAGTAGTTAAGATATTTTAGTGCTTTTGTACGCTGGCATCACCCTTCCTGCAGCCATTAACCTGCTGGGAAAGACCTATAAACTCTTGCTCGTTAGTCCCCATGGCCAAACAACAGTAGAAAGAAATGTGTAAATCAGGGAAGTTTTGTTACTTGGTATTTGTTTTCTAAAACATTTTCATAGGGTGAATTTAGATAGCTGTTTTTCTTTTTCTTTCTTTTTTTTTTTTAGATAGCTGTTTTTCAATAGTTTCTCAGAATGCATAATTCCCTATTCTTCTTTTTTTTCCCCCCAATATTGCACCTTCAGCCACCCAGACTCCTGACTCCGCCATTTTCGGCTAGTGCTTGGTGGGCCCAGGTGGCTGATGTCACCGTGGCCACATCACCCCGAGGGCCAGGGAGGGGCTGCAGTGCTGCGGGACACTGCCCTGTGTCTCCTTTCTCTCTGCCATGGCCAGCAGGCCCGGGCTGCGATGTCCCGCCCTGTGTGGAAGGCTACCTCTGTGCGTCTGGCTCCCACGCCGGGAGGCTGGGCATTAAGACTAGTCTCGGCAGGTGTGGGACCCCATCGCAGAGGGTCCTGGCTACACCTCTTCACAGGATTTGGAGCAGCTCTTCCCATAGAATCTCGTCCTCAAGAGCCCGAGGCACCTGTTCTGCAGCACTTGCCGAGCCCGCGCAGAGGCTGCAGGCGGCCACTAGATGGCAGTGCATCCCCCACGATCCTGACCTGGCTGCGCCGCCTGGAAGGATGCTCAGACCTGGGTCTGGTCCAAGAGGAGCAAGGTGCACAGAGCTGGGGGCTCCCTCAGGTGTGGGGGACCTCAGGTGCGGGAGCTCCAGGCCCTGCGAGTCCCTGTGCTTCCCAGGACTCCTCGCTCCCCATAAGTCCCCGGAGAAGCTGCAGGGGTTTGTCTCTACCTCTTAAGCTCAAATGAATGAAGCCTGTATTGTAGTCTCTTCAAGTGAATTCAAGGTCAATTCCTATAAAGAAAGGAAGAAAGAAAAAGAAGAAAGAAGAAAGAAAGAAAGAAAGAAAGAAAGAAAGAAAGAAAGAAAGAAAGAAAGAAAGAAAATTTATTTGGGGGGATAGCTGTTTTAAATAATATTGGTACCTTATTCGGGGATATTCATGCTATATTCACTTGCAGGTCCATAGTTTCTGCTTCAATGGCCACCACATATCCCCATACCATGGGTTTGAAATCCTTAATGGCTCTTATTTGTGTGTGGAGTTTCATAGTTAGATTTTTATGGGGAGTCTTTACTTATTCTCTTAATTTATTTCTCAAAGATACTGTGCGCATCATTAAAACAAACATTTTACTTAAAATGAGTTTGAGGAACTTGCCCTATACTTTGTACTATTTTTCTTTCTCCTGAAGCATAGGATTAGATAGATGGGTAATATATCTATATATCTATATATTCACATATTTTTCTATTGTATTTTTTGTATGTGTGTATATATAATTTAAAGAAATTTACTAATATTTTCTTGGCCAGTGTAATGAAAAAACATTACAAGATTGATTTTAAAGATTGTTAGAAATGTTTATATCTTATAGTTAGTAAAGATATGCCAAGTGGTTTTTTACTTCAATAGTATCTGAGAAATTTAGCAATCAAAAGGACTCTCAGTGTTCCACATTATTAAACCTTGTGATGGGTTTTTATTTTTTTATTTTTTAAATACATTTATTTTTTATTGGTGTTCAATTTGCCAACATACAGAATAACACCCAGTGTTCATCCCGTCAAGTGCCCCCCTCAGTGCCCGTCACCCATTCACCCCCACCCCCCGCCCTCCTCCCCTTCCACCACCCCTAGTTCGTTTCCCAGAGTTAGGAGTCTCTCATGTTCTGTCTCCCTTTCTGATATTTCCCACACATTTCTTCTCCCTTCCCTTATATTCCCTTTCACTATTACTTATATTCCCCAAATGAATGAGAACATATAATGTTTGTCCTTCTCCGATTGACTTACTGCACTCAGCATAATACCCTCCAGTTCCATCCACGTCGAAGCAAATGGTGGGTATTTGTCGTTTCTAATGGCTGAGGAATATTCCATTGTATACATAAACCACATCTTCTTTATCCATTCATCTTTCGATGGACACCGAGGCTCCTTCCACAGTTTGGCTATTGTGGCCATTGCTGCTAGAAACATCGGGTGCAGGTGTCCCCGTGTTTCACTGCATCTGTATCTTTGGGGTAAATCCCCAACAGTGCAATTGCTGGGTCGTAGGGCAGGTCTATTTTTAACTCTTTGAGGAACCTCCACACAGTTTTCCAGAGCGGCTGCACCAGTTCACATTCCCACCAACAGTGCAAGAGGGTCCCCTTTTCTCCACATCCTCTCCAACATGTGTGGTTTCCTGCCTTGTTAATTTTCCCCATTCTCACTGGTGTGAGGTGGTATCTCATTGTGATGGGTTTTTAAAGAGAAATCCCCACCATGTTTGCAAATATTATTCTCATTAATGTATGAAAAATGTGCAGTGCTCACATTCCCTAACATGTCAAAATCATTTAGAAGTTCAGTGGTTTCATGGCTGTTTCTATATCATGATAATATAGCAACTAAAGTACTGTGTAGTAATAAGGTACTTCATAAAATAATAAATGTAATACTGTGTACAGTTTGGCTTTATGCAAAATGTAAAGTTGTAGTTTACCACGAGTCGGACCTGGAACATCTTTATTATTAATAGAGCCAATTAAACTGTATATTTTTTATGCTTCATGCTGTCCAGGATTCACAAAAGGCTTTTGGTTCATGACAACCATTGATTGAATTCCGCCTAACTAATTGGCCCTATTGGAGTTTTTATTCGAGCAATAGTATAATCGTTCCGACTTGAAAACATGAATTGCTTAATATATATATTATCTTCAATTATTTATTTAAAAATGTAAGATAGCCTCATGGGTCTTATTTTTTATAGCTGTGAAAATGATTGTAGAATAATCATGAGCCAAAACTTGGATCACGTGACTAGCATTTCTTGCTTCAATTACTGTGTTATGAGTATTCCACCCCAAATCTCTCCCAAAACAGAAACAATCCTGTTTGGTTTTGCATTGTGTCAAACAAAAAGTGGATACATCTATGCATGCATGCAAATGTGCATGACTGTTGCCTGTGCATTGCTCGTGTCTCGCTAAGTACCTCTTTGGAATTTCTTATCTAAAATATGAAATAACAATATTTTGCTTTGTATTTGTGTCTTCTTAAGAATGTTCTCATGCAGACCTTTCTTAGGATGTTCTGAGCAGTGTTTTCCTTAACTTTTGAATACTTCTAATCACTACAGCCAAATAGGTCGCTAGGGAAGGTTAAAATATGGATTTTTAGGCCTATGGCAAATATAATTTTTCTCAGGCTTCAAAGTCTCTGCTCTTTCAATGGAAAATACTCACTTTGGTTTACGTACCATGTACAAATTATTAACCAGTGTGTATGGCAGTTTACAGGCCCTCGGTCCACAAAAAAAAAAAAAAAAAAACGTCATCTAGACACCAGTTTAAAGCCGTGTGTGGCATCAAAGATGTGCTCCTCCTGCCTGCCTGCTTGGGGTTTAGGCCTGCTCATCTGAGATCTTGCGGCAGGTGAGGAGGAGCACACAGAGGGTTTTGAAGAGCGATGTTTAACCTTTACTAACATTTCTCTCCACCACTGTGATTCTCCCCCAGCTCCCTCTGCACGGCTGATGTGGGAGTGTCTCAGATGGAGGCCAGCTGTTATCTGGAGTTAGTGGAGATAATCAGGACCTCTGCAGTGAGCAGCATGAACCCTGACATTCTTCCTATCTTTCCAGCCTTGGCCCCCACTCACCTCCACCTGCCAGGAGTGGTCTACGAAAGCCTGTCAGGCAATCTATGAAATCCATGACTGTCAACAAAATACAAGTAATGCATGTATCGCATGCACACAGAGCCAGCACGTGTGCTTATTTACCATTTTATTGTCAGTAGCCCAACAGTTGTGGCATGTGGACAGCCTGTACCTCCACCCACAAATTTCGGTGACATCGATCTCACCTGCGTGCCTGTAGCTGGCATAGGGGTCACGGACCTTCAGCTGGGAGTGGTGGACTTCTCTTAATCAGGAGGCAAAAATGCACTCAGAGGGAAATTGCTGATATGTGGGCTTTCCAATCCGTCGGTACTTTCGCTTCACAGACACAATGATGATTTACACCAAACAATAAGCTGTACTGCTGAATATTATATTTTTCTTTTTTCTAATGACTCATTATCCTGGAACAATGAAGAGATGGGTAGAATATAAGTGTATTAAAAACATAATTGCTTTTCTATTCACACAGAAGCATTGCCGTGTACACATGGGGAAAATGCCTAATGAATAGGAGAGTCTGTGCTCTTCTTCGCTTTGTGGCAGCACGTGCCATAAATGCATATTTAAAACCCTAATTGCTTTTAATTCCACCAGTTAACTGATTATTTCTTTTGGCCACAGCATGTGCTTTACTGTACATATTACACTGCCTTTTTATCAGCAATACTGCTACCAGGTGTCATGCATAATGCACGTGTAATGTATAACATCTTTATCAACACAGACACAGGTATTGATATAAATTGTTTGCAAACACTGACAAAAGTAGCTTACCTGTTAAATCTGGCTAACTTTACATACATACACACGTATATAATCATGTGTGTGTATCATACATACACAAAATTTACCAGATAATGAGTGTGTGTGTGTATATATATATACCCATATATAATATAATGCCCATAATAATATATAATACCTATATTAGACACCTATATTATTCATAATAATATATAATGCCTCATGTGTATATGGTCCAGTAATGCTAGACTTTATGTGAACACAGAGATGCTATCTAGCTACATTATCGACGCGCGTACATCAGAGTGAGTACTTCCCCACACTTACACATCTGCTGGCTCATCCTCCCTGAGCACATCTGGCCACAGTGATCTCCTGGGCCCGCTAGCATCCCTCTGATGTCACCCAAGCTGGGAGCAGTGGTGACACCCTCTGTGGACACATATTAAGCAGAGTTCTCAAAGGCTGGCATTTCTTTCTTCACCAAAACCAAACACAATTCATCTGGCATTTAAAGACAATAGTCCTCATCTGCCAAATTGACGATTTTGCTTCTCGGTCCCTGAGAATTCCCTGCCTCGATCACACCTTTCCCCCATTTCCCGTGTCACCCATATCGTCTTGTCCTTACGCTGGCGGACCCTCCCGGCCACACCATACAGGCCTCAGTGCTTCACGCGGTTTTGAAGTGGATGTGTTTTCTGTGCTCTGATGTGGCTTCCTCAGATCAGCACACTGGTGAGCTTCAAGGCCCTGCAGGATCCTCCCGTCACCCGTGTAAAACCTGGCTGTGTGTGGGCAGCTCTTAGCTCCTCTGAGGGCCGACAGGATGGGGTTAATCCTCCAGCCCTCCTCAGAGAAGCAGCGGCCTAAGAAAGATAACTGTTATACAGTGAAACATTGTCATATAATTACTGCATCTAATGTTTCCCAGCGTATAATGTTCAAGTTCAAGAATCCCAGCCAGGGGCCTGTAAAACAATTCTTGCGTTTTATGTTTTTCTGCTTATGCTGTTTTACTTCACTCTTTTGGGAAAAAAATGTAAAAATAATTTACTGGAGTAATAATTAGCGCTTATAAAGCACTTTGTAAACTATGACAACAAGCACATTTTCACTAAAACATGACTACAGTCCTTGGAACATTCTGGTACTGGGGAAGACTGAGAGAAAGACCTTTTCCCTGTAGGCTGAAAGTTCCTTGAGGGCAAGAAATATGACCTAGTGGGATAGGTGAACCTCATTGAACTTAATGCAGCTATGGGACAGGGTGGCCCCGTGGGAGATGGCAGTGCCACTGCCCGGTTTCAAGGTGCCAGTGGACGCCAACTGACACAAAGATGGCTCGTTGTCAGTGTGTCTCCAAGTAGCAAGACCTGAAAAGACAACTTGTCTCTGGCATCCGTCAGAATGTGCCAGGCCCAGGCTCCCCCAACCCTCAATTCTCTCTCCAGTCAGTGACACTCGTGGTGCACAGGGCAATGGTGACTTTGATAAAGTTACACTTGTGGTGTGTGGGGTGATGGTGACCTTGACGGGGTGACACTCATGGTGTGTGAGGTGAAGGTGACCTTGACAGGATGACACTAGTGGCATGTGGGGTGATGGTGACCTTGATGGGATGACACTAGTGGTGTGTGGGGTGACGGTGATCTTGATGGTGTGATACTCATGGTGTGCGAGGTGAGGGTGACCTCGACAGGGTGACACTTATGGTGTGCAGGGTGATGTGACCTTGATGGCGTGACACTCATGGTGTGCGAGGTGATCGCGACTTTGATGGGGTGACACTAGTGGTGTGCGGGGTGATGACGACCTTGACAGGGTGCTGATGAGCCCCCACCCAGCCCCGTGTTGCACCTTCTGAGCCATCAGGGAGCTGCTATTCACACCTTGTAGTGCAGGCAGGAAGCTAACCTAGAGAAGTCAAGTACATTGTCACACGTCACATGGCGGGGGAGTGGTGGGTGGGGTGTCAGGATTACAAGTGAAGAAGGTGCTTAGCCGAGGAGGAAAGACCCCCCGAGGGCCACCTGTCCCTGGTCAGGGGATGTCGTGGATGACGTAGGGTGTGTCCACCTGCAGGTGCGAGAAGCCTGTTGTCTTCTGTGTGAACGCCGTGCCTCTCGGCTACTTGCCCCGTTCTTGGGGGGATGCCCGGGAGGGGTCCCTGGGCTCCGTGTGGTGGGTGCTGGGAGCGTGCCTGACCCCTCGGCCCACCCAGCCGAGCCTCACCTTGGGCTAGGCTGGGCTCGTTGGTCACTGCGCCCAGGGTGTGGCGGGCTCCTCTGCCCTCTGGTCACCGATGACCTCCTGCCGCCCAGCCCCTACCGGTCACCCCCTAAGCCTTGGCAGAGCACCCCCACCCTGCGTGTGTGGGCCTCTCTCGCGGGAGAGCAGAGCTGCCCCTGCAGGCCCGGTGGCACCCGGGGCAGACCCTCGAGCCTTGTGGGAGTCCCGGGGCCCCCCGAGCTGAGGTCTCACGGGCTTGTCCCAGAGACCTAAAAACCAGCCTGTGTGCGAAGATTTGTGTCACCCAGCTGATCTGCTCGTCGCATGTGTCGCACGCGTGCGTGTCCAAGCGGTGGAACAGCGCTGCATTAGCACGTCTCCCGCCCAGCAGCCTCAGGCCCCCTGGCCGCGCTGCGAGCCCGCTGGGCAGATGTTGTGGCGCCTGTGAAGGCGAGGGAGGCCTGGACGTGTGGACACTCGCGGGCGAACACTCGGCTTCTCTCCTGCCCGGCTACGATTTTCCTGTGGATACTTTCGTACCTGGGTCACTCCCTTCTTTCTGGTTCTAAATCCCCTGGTAAGCGTCCCTTGAAGGCGAGGGGCGCTTTTATCTTGCATTTTCTTCCGGTTCCTGTTTTCCCAGTAAGTCACGCTCAGGTCGCCTGGCTGTGGCTTTCCACGACTACGGCCTCTCCTCGTCTCACGTCCACGACGGGCCTGCAGAGCGCCGCGGACTCTTCCCCCAGAGTCAGCTCCGTGCTGGGCAGAAAGGTGAGGCATTTACTGAGTCCTATGGGCCGCCACAGGAATGCGCTCCGACGCTGCAGGTGCCTCTGCTGGGGCCATCGTGCTGCAGCGCCAAGGCCCTTGTGCCCTCAGAGATCCGCATCCCGAGCTTGTCAGCCTGGTCCCCCGGGATTTCAGGATTTTATACGATGCGATACAGCTGTATCTCACTCGAGGCACTTCCTCCCTTGGCCACGTTCCCCGTAGATAAGCCACCGACTATGAACTCTGCCTTCTGAGCTGGTGTCACTGCCGGTGGGAGCGGCAGGCGCGGCGGGAGGCCCCAGACACGAAATTCCCGCTCCCAGCTGAACGGCGTCTGGGTCCTCGTGGCTGCAGGACGCGGGGAGGAGAACAGCGCCTCATGGATATACCCCGTAAGTATTTGCAGAAGTACGTGGGAGATGCATTCTGACTTATTTGGTATGCACAAAATAGCAACCATTTAACTGTTAACTCTGTTTTAATAGTGCCTTGAGATGAATTTAAGAAAAATACACTTCAAATGTAACATCGCTGTCATACATAATGGATAATGATGGTGCTTCACTGGTGCGGAGACGTATTAGCGCAGCAAGGGCGAGCAAGCGCTGGAGAAGAGGGTCTTACTCTGGATGTTTGCACACATTTATCTCCATCCATATTTATGCATCCACAAAATGCGCCATGCTCTGAGGATGAGGGAACCAGCTTTATGAGTTATAAAACATTCATTTATTTAAAACAGAAAGAGAAGTCAGTAATGGCACACCAAGAAAGTTAACCTTTATCTTCTGCCTCATTTAGACATCATAAAAGTTTTATTATATTTTAATGTCAGATGAGTTTACTAACATTATAAAAATGTATTGTTACATCCCTGAGATTATTTTATTTGCACAATGGTATGTACTGATGTGGTGCATCTATGTTTTTTGTGTGTGTATAATATGCACACATAGGACATATAAACATACTGTATATAATGCACACGATTAATAACATACTCAGATATAAATAACATTTCTATGCATGAGTTGCTGTAATGTAATATATGTCATTTTATTTATAATTTACTTAGTGGCAAATAGTAAGCATAAAAACCATATATTTACTGAGACATTTTTGACACAGTCCTAAAATTAGAGATTTAAAAATTAATCAGAGCAAAACTCCGGAGACCATAAGAGGAAAACCCCGGGGCTGGATTAGGGGAGAGATGAGCAGGGGCCACAATGGAAGCACTCCGTGTGATGCAGGGATGGTGGGTACATGACACCGTATGTTCCCCAAAGCCTGCGCAAAGCACAGCACTAACAGGGGCCCCTGAAGTACCTTTAGACTCCGGGTGACTCTGCTTGTGTCAGCATAGACTCATCAGTGGGAACAAATGTCCCCCTCTGGGGGGGAGGTTGATAATGGGGAGACCCGCATGAGTAGGGCTGGGGAGGCTTACTCAAAATGCCGGTATTTGCCCTCAATTTTCCTATGAACCTAAAACTGCTCCCCAAAATAAAATCTTTAAAGAAATTAATTCTAGCTCCCTCTCCATGGTGGTTTTTCAGAACTCAAGGAATAACGTGTTAAGTCCATTTGGAACTTATTTGAGTCCCAGTGTAGGCTACCCTTCTGATTAACTTGTGTGACACTAGGACTTTCACAGGCAGAGGACACTTTGGGTTCCATCAGTGGTTATCAGAGGAGGGCAGAGAGCCCCCATCCAGCCCCAGATGTGGGCAGATGGCAGGAGCTCCTGGGAGGAGCCTCTGGTTGCTATTTGCGACCGTACTGGGTATGTGCAGATGGGCGAGCACAGAGCCTCCTCCAGGCAACACACCACTTGAGCATGGGGCATCAGAAGGGTGGTGGCGAAAGCATTCCCACCCCCGGCTGCTGGGCACCCAGCTCGAAGGCCCTAGCTGAGCGATGAAAGAGAAAACCTGTCTTCCGTTTTTTCCAGGTTTGCTCTATTGTATTTGGAGTCTGTGACTTTACCAGCAGACAGCCTGGCTGACAGGGGAGCCAGACAGCTCTGGCGCACAGTGGCTGGGGTGTGTCTCCCTCTGTACCTTCACCTGTGCAATGACAAGGTGAATACTTAGCACCTCTCCAGTACACCTGCTGGGGCCCAGAAGAGAAAAGCCAAGCCTTGCCCTGAAAACCCAGGGATGGACCCAGGGTACAATGAATTGTGAGATCAGGAGCGAGGAGCCTTTCCCCCAAAATGGTTCGTTTTTCTTCTATTCTAAAGATGACAAGAGCTAAAGTCACTCATGCCTATTCATGGAGCCCTGGATAAGAGAGAGCAAAAAAATGTAAAAAGGAGCCACAACTTTACCCCAGGTGCCGCTAGTGTGCACAGGCGTTCAGGAGGCTTCCACGATTTCTGAGTTTGCTCTCTTGGGTGAAGATGAGGGCCACATCCTGGGCGCCTTGGTGAGGCACGTGCTTCAGGGGCATCCGTGACCCAGCCCACACATTGGAGGTTCACACCAGCCATTTTATTCCTTGTAATGACGCCGAATGACCCAGTATCTTGTAAAATGAAATTGAAATCTGCAGTGAGGCAGTACTTGTGCTATTAAAATGATTTTTCCTTTGTAATGGAGCACTGCCAGTCCAACCATTTGTGAATTGCAATTAAAATCTGAAGCCGGCAGCACTTTTGCAATTAAAACTGGCATTTTTTTTTTTAAAAAATTTGCACCAATCTAGATAATTAGATAGGAACTAAAATGCCCATTTATTACGCATATGGACATGTATGAGGAAATAATTTGAAATTTATTATTCAAGATATTCTCTTTTTAACGAGGAATATGCTAAGTTCTATGGCAAAACAAATTGTTTTCATATTCCATATGAGTGAACCCACTTGAGAGCATCAATATTAGATATTTAGTCACTAGGGCTTTTTTCTTCATTTTTACAACCTTTCTCTTGACTCTTTGTTTTAATGGTAAATTAGGACCCACCACAGTTGTTCACGTGCATGTAAAGAATGACCAGCCTCTATCACTGGGCATCAGTCACACTGGGACTTTAATTTGCTAATCATTGAGCTATACTCTCTCAATCAGTTTTTGTATAGTTGTAATTCAATCCTGCTTGGGACAAGTTTCAAGAAGCATGAGAACTATCTTCATGAAGTAAAGATATTTGAAAATCTAGTTCTCAAAGTACTTTCCTGGAAAGTCAGTGACATGACAACAACAACGATGATGACAACAGAAATCCTCAAGGTGAGTATCTTCCTCCCCCTGGTGATATTGTGTCTTCCATCTACAAGAAGCTACGTGGAGAGAGCTGCTGTTGGCGACTGTCCTTAGATGATGATGAATCATGGGATTCGGTTTCCAGATTGATCTATTTAAGAGAATTTAGAACATTCAGGTTGAAAAAAAAAAAGGAAGATTCAGGTTGATTTGATAGTTCAAATTCACCTGCCCATAGTTGCATACCTGGTCTGTTTATTCAATACTTGCGCAAAATTCTGTAGAAACTTGACTAAACCTCTGCATTTTTCTTTTTCTTAAAGATTTTATTTATTTATTCATGAGACACACACACACACACACACAGAGAGAGAGAGAGAGAGAGAGAGAGATAGGCAGAGACATAGAGGGAGAAGCAGGCTCCATGCAGGGAGCTGGATGTGGGACTTGATCCCAGGACTCCAAGGATCATGCCTTGGGCCAAAGGCAGGCACTAGACCACCGAGCCACCCAGGGATCCCCCTCTGCATTTTTCATAGTCGTTTTTTGCCTGTAAGATTCCCTCTGCAGCTGATTGTCCTGTGATTCTCTCTGCAGGTCCAGTCACACTGTGAGTCAGGACTTTGATGCCTAGTGTTTGGAAAGGTAACATGGAACCAGGACCAGAAATTAACCCAGGGTGGAACTGCATTGCTTGTTTTCCTCAACTGGGGGCATGGTCTCCACGAGCACACTGAGCCCAACATCCTTGTGCTCCTCATGCTCTGTTTTCTACATGCAAACCACTTGTCTCGGTCCTTGGGTCCCTGCTTCTCATGGTTAGGTGGAGCACTGTTCCTGAGCTTTGACCTCGCCCTACACTCACATGGTTCTACCCAGGCGTGTTATGTGGTCTCCACCTAAGAGCGGGAGCCAGTGGACACATGAGTGAACCATACCCCTCATCAGAAGATCTTTACCTGTTTTGTACATTTTCTACAGAAGGAAAACCTTTAAAAATAGATGTTTCGAAATAACTCCCCACATTAAACCTCCTGGACCAAATGGGTTTACAGGGGGACTTACCAGTTGGCATGGGTGGTGACTAGGCACTGAAAGGTGGGGAGATGAGGAGGTGGATGGAAAGGTAAATAGAGCCAAAGGAGCTTCCATGGAGAAAGCACAGCCCAGGCCAATGAATGTGGGGCCCTCCTGAGGGCACTGGTTGACAGAGAGGCTTCAGAGCTGAGAACACCCTTGCTGGCCCCTGGCCCATCAGCAGCTACATGGCACCTATCAATGCTGTGCTGCCCTCGGGGTGTGGGTGCAGGTGTGGGTGTGGCTGCAGATGCAGATGCAGCTGTGGGTGTAAGTGTGGGTGCAAGTGCAGTTATGGGTGCAGGTACAAGTGTGGGTGAAGGTGTGGGTGCAGATACAGGTGCAGGTGTGGGTGCAAGTGTGGGTGTGGGTGCAGGTTCGCGTGCAGGTATTTGTGGGTGTGGGTGTGGTTGCAAATGAAGGTGCAGGTGCAGTTGCAGGTGTCGGTGCAGGTGTGGGTGTGGGTGTGAGTGCAGGTGCTGGTGCAGGTGCAGATGCAGGTGGGTGCAGGTGCTGGTGTGGATGCAGGTTCACATGCAGGCATATGTGGTGTGGGTGCAGGTGTGGGTGCAGGTTTGTGTGCAGGTATGTATGGGTGGGGATGTGGTTGCAAACACAGGTGCAGGTGCAGTTGCGGGTGTGGGTGTGGGCGGCCCAGAGCCCTGGGCTTGGAGGCACAGGAGCACCCCTGCCCGCGCCAGCTCTGTAACTGCACGCAGTGCAACACTCACTCACCCCACTTATCTTATCTCGCTCTGAATTTACAGAATTAGAAATACAAGGCATAATGGCAAGGACACTAATTCCCTGATTTACTAAATCTGTGCATTAACATTGAAATAAAGAGTTTGGTTTCCAATTCCCATTCCATCATTTCTGCTTTTGTTGCTGCAAAGACTTCTTCAGGTTTCTCTTTTTATCCAGACATGCACATACCATAGAATTCACCCATTTAAAGTGTACAATTCAGCATTTTTTGGGGTGTATTCAGAGTTGTGTGACCACCACCACAAACTAATTCAAAAAGGTTTCATTGCCATCCACAATAAACCCATCCCCCTTAGCATCCCCTCTCATGCCCTCCATGAGACTGTATCTGTGGGTTTGCACACTAGAGACGTCTCTTGTGCATGGACTCCTCAGCGATTTTACTGTCATTTCTGCTATTGCTCTATTTTCCCTGAACATCTATTTGATTTTCCACATGACTGTTTCCTTTTCCAGATGTTCGCCCTCCTTTATCAACGAAGCCAACGTGGCTACTTTTTCTTGCTGGTTTTGGGCTTCTCCAGAGCTGTTCCTACCATGAGATCCCCCATACCAACTTGCTGGTGTTCCCCTGCCAAACTGTCCTACCTGTTTCTGGTATGTTCAACTGAAATCTGGGTCTCATTCACCCTGAATATATGAACAGGAGCGTGTCCTGTCTGTGGGCTCTGGGGATTCTGCAGCATCCCTGGGTCTCTGCACAAAACCACTCAACTAGTCCCCTTCTTGTAGGAAGAGACTGCTTATGCACAAAGACATTTCCATCCCGACATCCTCTTTGTAAATATATGAAATTTCACAGATGGATGCAATATGAGGTAGAAAGGAAGGATTCTTTCTCCTCACAGAGGGAAAACATTAAAATTTAAAGTGTAGGCCACCTAGCATTGCTGTAGGGTGTTCTGAATGGGAGTCATTAGCGAGATCCATTGAAAATGAAGGTTTTTCTCTCATGCTTTCTCTTAAGAAAAACAAAAGAAAGAGTAAAGGAACAGACGAGGAACACACGGCAGAGGAGACGTCTGAGGCTCGGTTCTTTCTGCAACATGGACATTGGTACATTGTAGATGCGCTGCACTCAAATTTCTATCAATACTAATTTACTAATATCAATAATAATCTGTTTCCCAGCGGATCAGTGTCCCAGGTGGAGGCAGTGGGCTCCTCACAGCTCCCAGAGCTCTTCAGTGTAGGTGTCAATAAAACTGACTGCTGCTCCCAAGCTATTGACGGTTATTAAAAATGACCTTGATGTATGTCATGCCTATCAAAACAAAGACGATGTGCTAAGGCTCAAGAGGCCTCCAGCGGAGGAGCACAGCCACGCCGAGCCGGTGGGCAGGGGCGGCTCTGCCTCTCGGAGGATGGTTGTTCTTCTCAGCCTTTGCTTCCTTCTTTCCCAGAAGGCCCCTCTGCTTCTGAGCGAAGACACCTGTTCTGTGAAGGGCTTGACTGGAGCTACGCAGAGCCCTCATGGGTTTTGCAAAGAGCTGTCATAGTCCATCATTTCAATAGTTAATTTGGCGAAAAGCCACCCGAGCACTGTCGAGGCCCTCTGAGGGCAAGCAGGGCAGCTGGTCAATGTGCCCTCCTGGGCACCTGGGCTCCTAATGCACAGAGAGCAACAGATCAAGAACCTTGTCCTAGTTTTCCTACCACATTGTGAGTGCAGTGATCAGCTCAGTTTTAAAGTCTGCTTTCCTGTCTAGCTGCATCCGAGGAAAGTCCTGTGACATACACTTGAATGGCGGGGGTGGAGGTGTGTGAATACTTAACAGTTGAATACAGTATTAATAGAATAGTTGTAACTGACACTGAAACGCCTCCCCACTCTGTATGCACAAGCACCATGGCGTAGAAGCAAGTGGGTAACAGTGTCCACAACAATCAGGCTTTAAGAACACTGCTTTCAGATGGATTAAACTTCTGTCCTTCTATAGAGTGACCAACGTGTAGATTCTAAAAATGCCTCGTGAGCTTCTTACCTCCTGCTACAAAATACCCACCACCTCGATGGGCCTGCTCATGCAGCAGGGGCCAGCCTCTACACCATGAGGCTTTCGTGTTCAACGGAAATGTGTTCTTTCTAAAATAAAATTACTGGACCTCTTGGCTTCAGCTAAATCCTGAGCTAGTTAGAGTCATTCCATCCCTTCTTGATAGACATCCCTAGAAGTAATTGTTTAGACCCTGCTAGGAATTTCCCCTAATTTTATCAAATCGTAACTTATTCTGCAGCATTTTTTTCAGGTGATAACGATAATGGCTTTGAGAAAATTCAAAACAGTTCCTTACTGATTAGGTTTGTAATTGCTTGAGACTAAAAGGCCAAGTAAAAACAAAATAAACTCTGTGCTAGAAAGGCACACCCTGAGAGTCACATCCTCCACCGAGTCTGAACATCAGGCTTGGTTTTTCTCTTTCTTCTGACAAGTGTCTGTCTTTATAAAATTTGAAGGTTCTTGGATTCCATTCTTTTTAATGTGAGTTGGGTGATGAGTCCCAGCTAATCGGTACATGTGTGTATCTCTCTTTATTCTGTGGCCATATCACTATGAAGCATCTAGTAAGTAGCTTATGAATTGTTACATTCAGGGAACAGAGTGCAGAAGTAATTGGGGCTAGAAGAATGACCATGTGGTCTTGCCTCTGAGATTACTTGTCCATCTATCTAACATCTATCTATCTATCCATCTATCATATCTTTACCTGTCTACTTATTATGTATCTATCTACCATTATCTATCTATGTATCATCTATCATCTATCAGTGGCTCACAAACTTTCACCTTTCTGTGATATGGCACACATAGGCATTCATAAATTGAATGACCAAATGTTGTCCTAATACGATGTATCAGGTAAACTGGAAGGAATGGCCCATTTGAAGTCTTCCAGGTGCTGGGCCCAGGGCCTGGCTGCTGAGGGAATAGGGAGTCTTCATCTGTTTGCACTCTGCTCTCAACTAAGGACTCAGCAACAGCATTCGTCCTCTGGGTACTCAACTCAATCACATGCTTCTCCAGAGTCCAGCCCCAGACTCACCTCCACGGCAACCTGATCTGGGGGCAGCTATAAAGTCTCCACCTGAATAATTCTGCATGCTGACAAGGGCAACGTGACAGTGTAGTGAGCAGTGTCCTGAGATGTCGTCACCACAGATTTCCTATGTTGGTTAATGAATCATACGTTCAGCTATCTGTTGCTGCCCCCCCCCCCATAAACAAATACACAACAAAAATACATATAGTGGCTTTAACAATGTTAATTATCTATATTATTCCTCATGGTGTCTAAAACCCCCAAGTTTAGGATTGACTGGAATGGGAAATCCTAGCTGAAGGTCTTGCGAGCAGATGGCAGTCAGAGCCGGGCAGGAAAGAACCAGGGCATATGTGGGTCGGCAGGTCCCACTATCCCTTCATGGAGCCTTGGGGTTCTCAATGTGGTCTTTCCTCATGGGCTGATCTGGGTTTTCTCACGGTGCAGAGGGCTCAGGGCCATGAGAGGTCTACAGCTCTGGGCTCCTCGGATTGTGTGCCAACAATCCAGAATTACAGCACTTTTATGACCTTGCTCATCATCACCCTCTACAGGTCACCTGACATTGACCTGAGAATTCTTAAAAATCCTTACTTATTGCCCCTGACTTTGAGGAGAAGCAAATGAAGGGAGTATCTCAGAAGCTGAAAAAGAGAACATCAGCAACATTTCTGGGTGAGTGGAAGGTCATTGCACCCGCTGGACCAACAACAATTTCACATCCATGCTTGGACAAGCAGTGCTTCCTTGGGAGTGGGATTCAGGCCCACACAGCATGGGTGTGGGAGCAGCTAGCCCAACTGTCCTGCAGGCTATCAGCATGCAGACTATAATCCTATGTGGACCTTCAGTGACCTGTGAATTGCCTCCACTTTCTCTCATGTGTGGCCCAGGCCTGTGGGGAACACTGACTCAGACTGACTCATCCATGGATGAGGAAGCATCTATGGAAGCCTAGGTGATTGGCAGAAAAGTTCTAGCATACTGTTGGAACAAAAAAGATGAATCTGGGCACACTGGAGAGGGTCAGAGGAAGATTTTAACTTTATCTGCATCAGCCTCCCCATGGAGGGCACAGATCAGCTCCGTGATTTGTACTGCAGAGAATGTGAGAGCCTGTAAGTGAGCACTCGGCTTCCCCAGCTGGACGGGATGCTGCTGTCCAGACGCTAAGTCATGAGCTGTGTGACTGGGAGTGGGAAGAAGCTGAGAAGGATTACAAGGGTGAAGGTCCTGCTGACTGTGTCCTGGACTCCATCAAGAAGCTCAGCCATGGGCCATTTGGGGTGCTTTACCTCGGATGCCCCAAAAAACCCATGCATCACACACATGTACACATGCATGCACACACTTGCACACACTTGCACACATGCTTACCCCATCACCTGCTCGTTGTGCATGCTCCCCTTGGCAGTGAAAGCAAGCTTTGGCAGCCTCTCACTGGGACCTGCTGAAAGCCAGCCAGGGTCTGTGGGCCAGGGAGAGAGCACAGATTTGAGTATGAGATCCACTCTTGGAAAAGCAAGAGCTTGGATTCATGCAGGATGGAGAGAAGGTGCTCAAGCAAGAATTCTGCCATGAGAGGAAGCAAGCAGCATGGAGGAGGTGGACCCATAGAAGGTCCAGGAAGGCCTCCAAATCCCTAGTGGGGCCAGAGGGGGGTGATTCTCTCCCAAGTCCACTAGCAGAGTCAGGAAGATGTTGCTGCTGCAAACATGAAATCAGCAATATAATAATTAAAACAAAATAAAACAAAAAAACACACACAAAAAAAAAAACAGGAAAAAATCAAAGAAACATGACATCACCAAAGGATCACAATAATCTTCAAGCAACTGATCCCAAAGACATAGAGCTCTGCAATTTACCCAACAACATATTCAAAATAGTGGTTTAGGGAAGCTCATTGAGTGAAAAGAAGATTCAAAAAGACAATTTGACAAAGTCAGCAAAACAATATATATAGATATATTATAATAATATATTATATAATAATATATATTTTATATGTAATATATGTATTTATATTATATTATTTATATTTATTTTATCTGTATATTTATATATTTATTTATATTTATATATAATATATTTATTTTATTTATATATATTTATATATATAAAATAGGAAGTTTAACAAAGAAACACAAATCATAAGAAAGAACCAAATGGAGATTCTGAAGCTGAACAAAGCCCTGAATGAAGTGAAAACGAGAACAGAGAGTTCCAGCAGCAGAAGGGATCAAGCAGTGGAAAGAAGCAAGAAGGTAGAAGACGGGACTTTGGATGATCCTGTGGGAGGAGAACAAGTAAGTGGATGAGTGAGGAGAGCCCAAGGGAGCTGTGGGCCACCATCAAGAGAAATAGTATGGGAATTATTGGAACCCCAGAGCCGAAGAAAGGATGAAGGGGAAAGAAAGTACGTTTAAAGGAATAATCTATGAGAACTTCCAAAATCTGGGAGAGATGTGGACATCCAAGTACATGAAGCTTGTGGGTCATGGATGGAAATGCAGTTCTGCTTCCCACATCCATGCTTGGACAGCAGTGCCTCCTTGGGAGCTGGGAGGCACTCCCACACTGTAGCTTGGAGGAGAAAAGCAAATACAAACTAAAACCTGAACTCAGAAAAAACTGGGGAAAGTTAGTTGTCAATGTGGCATTCATACTGCATTGAAGCAAACAGAACGCCTGGACAGGACATTTTATGCCTGAGCAAGATGAAAGGGAACATTATGACAGCAATATAAAAATGTGTGTACATTTAAAAAAAAAAAAGTCCAGGGCAGCCTGGGTGGCTCAGCAGTTTAGCGCCTGCCTTCGCCCCAGGGCGTGATCCTGGAGACCTGGGATTGAGTCCCACGTTGGGCTCCCTGCATGGAGCCTGTTTCTCCCTCTGTCTGTGTCTCTGCCTCTCTTTCTCTTTCTGTGTTTCTCATGAATAAATAAATATTTTTTAAAAAATAAAAATAAATAAAAATAAAAATAAAAAAGTCCAGAAAAATAACAGAGGCAAAATGTTTACTGTAGAAGAATACACAAGAAATGGAACAGAATCAAATGTCTTAAGATCATTTCATGGAAAACTGATTAGAATGTGTACCTGAGAATCAATGGAATAAGGACTAAAATACAAGATGATAAAGCAAGATAAAGAGATGAAAAGGAAAATTTTAGGTCTAAAAATAAGTGAATACAAAGGCAATATAATTACAGAACTAATAAAAACATTCACAACAGGAACAGAGTAAACATAACTAAAGTCAGACAGTTTCAGTGAACGAAGATGGAAACGGAGAGCACTAAATCAAATAAAGAGGAGATAGATTAAGAAACAAAGATTGTCTTACAAAAGGATAATTGTTTCTGAAATAGGGACACCAAAATGTGATTTGAAAATAATTCACAGATATGAGAGTTTCTCTGAAGTTAACAAAGAACCACTTCTGCTAATCAGAAAATAGATAATTTCCCAAGAAATATGCATCATTCATGAAATGCATGTGACATAAGTATTCTTATTACTCTATTCAACTTTAAGAAGGCGACTATAATTTTCAGGAATTCAGACCGGAAAAAAAATCAGACTAACTACAAAGGGAAAATAATAGGTTGACCTCAGAATACTCTCTCACCAAAAGAAAAAGATGACACAAAGTCCATAAATTTTTGAAGAAATGATAATTTGACCCATCTACAATGCATATCCCTTTACCATGCACACCCTTCCACCATGCACATCCCTCTACCATGCACCCCCCTCCATAGGTACATCCCTCCACTGTGCACACCCCTCCATAGACACACTCCTCCACCATGCACACCCCTCCACCATGTGCATTCCTCCACTGCGCATACCCTTCCACAATGCATACTCCTCTACAGACACACCACTCCACCATGCATATTCCTCCACAGGCATATCCCTCAACCATACACACCCCTTCACAGGCATATCTCTTCCACCATGCACACCCCTCCATCATGCATACCCTTCCACCATGCACACCCTCCACCATACACATCCTTCCATAGGTACATCCCTTCACCATAGGTATATACCTCCCCCATACACACCCCTCCTCTGTACACACCCTCCCCCATACACACCCCTCCATTCTTTTCCCTATACACAGAGGCTGGTTTCCACTCTTCCATTGGCTTTCCAATAAACTGAGAACGAAGTTATATTTTCTTTTCTTTCATTACAAGCTTCCAGCTGCTCTGGGCCTGGGCCCCTCTCTCCCTGGGACCCTCTTTGCTGTACCCTCACCTCTTACCCTACCTCAGACTGTGTGGCTTTTCACTATTGCCACAATGGTTGACTCATGAGTGCCCCAGGCAGAGCTTCTCTGGGTCCTCACCCGGGTCACTTCTTTCTGTGTTTGGGGGTGGTAGAGGTGGTCTTTAGGAAGGAAATTAAACAAGTAGCTGAAGTTTCCACCCAGGATGTTCACTTCTAGGCCTTCGCCCTGCTGTATTTTTTTCTCAGTGCTTTCACTATTTTTTCTCCAGAATCCACTTTTGCTAAAAGAAGACCTATTTTGTGCTTGTTTAACTGGTGGTACATCAGTCACTCGTTCTTCAAAGCCAGGCTTTCACTGAGCCATGAGAATATGGCTTTCCAGATGTAATTTTGAGGATGGAAGAACAGATGTGGTCATTATTAGTACACATGCAGCAAAAATAAGTAAATCAACAACTGGTTGAGATTACCTGTGGAGAGAGATTTTAAATTTAAAATTCTGTTAATACAATTTGAAAAGGGAGCTATACCTTCTTGCAGATTTACTTTGTATAGGTCATTATGCAGGTGGTACATTGACAATTGCTTTTTACCTCTGAACAAAGGACTCCCCCCACAAAGAGAGAGGTAAGGCATTGAGATGTTAAATAGTAAGAAGCCATTTAGTGGTGGATTTGGGATTCAAGGAGGAATCTCTGAGTTTAAACCCCTTTCTCACAGGATACTCCTGACCACACATTCATGACCCCTGTCATCCCCTGTATCACACCCTGTGCAGGAGCTGCTCCCTCTTCCCCTCATTGGGGTGGAGCTCAGCTGCCCTTGTCCTGGAGTGGCGCTGGCCACATTCTCAATTGTTTGCCTACACTTTATCATTTGTTCAACACCTATTGCTTCTGAGCGTCTACTGCATGCCAGACGCTGCCTCAATACCAAAGGTGAGGCAGCAAAGGAAAAAGATAAATTTATAAGTCAAATAAGTAGCGGAGAAAATCAGAAACATATTATGTGTTCTCTTGAACAAAAGCCCCATCAGGGCCAGGACTAATCCTGACCTGTTCAATGCTGGGTCTCTGACCTATAATGATACTCCGTCCAGACTGGTACCAAACACTATTTGACAGATGTCATGTTCATGAGTGAAAGATATTTATGGAATATAAAAGTTGAATGCTTTTTAGAAAACAAATAAAATAACTTAGGAAATTTTATTTAGTATTTCTTTACATATTGCCTTACATGAAAGAATTGTCTTTACTAAAGTGTATTCAGTGATCTCATTTATATTACATTTTGCAAATAAATAATTAATGTATTTAGCAGCAGTTGACTTTTTCTTTTCTCCTTAGGAAGAATTCATATAGATATATGAATATATGCATTGATTATATTGACATATGATTATATATTCATGGATATGAATAGATAGACATATATATGCACACACACATATATAATGGCCATATATCTAAAGGCTGATTACATTACTGGAACTAGATGGCACATATTAAAAATTGTAATCAGCTTGTCAAATGTTATCCATTAGTAAACAAGAAAAAGACACTTGGCATAATAAGATAATACCTGTTTTCCAAATTTGTGGCCTAAAAGCAAGGGTCTGGGGGTGAGATTGAGTTTTCTGATAATGGCTATATGTCATGTTCATAGTTTACCAGGCTCCTGTTTCTTAATCCATTTTGTTTGTCTCCTGCTTTGCATCCATCCAGTTCTTTCTGAATGAATATGTGAAGTGTCAGATCTCCTGTGTGATTGATAATTTATCCACAGATGACTAATTCCCAAACACATCCCAGCTGAAGCCTCACTTCAGTCCCTGAGCCTTGACCGAAGTGAGGCTTGACCATCATTCCTCTGCACCAGGAGTGAGAGAAACTCATTTGTCCCTTACACTTCGGATATTGGATCCCTCCCCCACTCCCCTGGCTGCCAACACAGAACTTAATTCACACAAAACTTCATACCTGTGAAAACATTGAACGTCTCTAGAATGAAGGCCATCTTCAGAAGTGACCCAGGTCCGACCACATCAGCATGAACAGGCGCCAAGCCCGCTTCCCTCCAACTGAAGCCACCTGGACTCCCACGACTCAGCATACATCTCAACATGCGTTGCGCACAGGAACATTCTGTGTGATGTGTTTATCATTTCTATCCCCAATGCCACAGAAGTATCCGAATGAATAAGTGTCTCAATAAGACAGGATTTCAGATTTCTGAGTGTTTGTCAGTTGAATTGCCTTCCTCTGAGGGAGGTGTCCACAGGCTGTCCCTGACACCTACACCTCACAGTGTCCATGCTTCTGCCTATGGTCTATTTCTAATGGAGAAGAGATCAAACCTCTGTCCTCTTCTATTTGAACTGTAGGGCCTACTGCCCTGGCTGTAACTGATCGGATGAGTATGTGCACACTGCCAGCTGCCAACCAAATAAGCACGTCCCTTTGTGTGTCCAAAAAACACCAATTCTGCTTTGCAAGCAATGTACCTACGGTGGTTCATTTCATATGTGAGCTCCAGTGGACCATGATACCCAGATAGTTGATCAATTCAAGAAATCATGTAAAGTGATCAGCTAGATTTTTCTTTAAAGAGTCTTATTTGGTACTAGTGGTACTAGACTTCATTTGGTCGAACACTGAAAAGTACAGTTATTGCATGAAGAGAAAGAAAGAGAATAAGAGAATTTTTTTAAAAAGGGGGGTTTTCCACAGCAGATTCTATGCAGCCAAAATGTAAAACTATGAATTAGAAGACAGATAAGAACAAAAATCACTCATAAAGAGAAACAGATTGATGAGGTAAAGGATAATACAAGAGAAGCCAGGATAGGAGAGGTAGATCAGCAGTGTCCTGGAAAGTTGGAAGAGAGACAGGTAATAATACTTTTAGTGATGACTGGTGTCTCTTTACCATTTTAACAGTCTTGTTCCAAGTACTATAAATGCTTTAGCTCATTTGATAAGCCTACAATGTTTATAATATTTATAAAATTATAACCCTGTGAGATTTTAAAATTATTGTCCCCATATAAAGATAGGAGGACTGAGGCAGCAGAAGGTCAAATCATGTGACCAAGGTCATAAATTTCTTAGGCCGTGAAACCAGGATTTGAATTTGAAACGTTTGACTCCAGAGTGTGGACCCTCAATCACTAACTGGCTCCTTACATTTAATTACTCAGCAGAGTAATGACCAGAAAACCTTCTGAAATTTTTGAGAAATAAATTTTCTGAAGAGCCTCAGCTTTTCAGTAAATCTAAAACTGTTCTAAAATGGAAAGTTTATGAAGAATATAGGGTAGAAATGATAGAAATGAGGAGTGGAAGCAGAAAAGGAAGCGAAGAGCGTGTAGTTGCTGTACAACCCTTGGTTTAGAAGATGTGAAGTCAGGAGAAGTCGTCCAAAGGTTCAAGAGTCACATGAGTTAGAAGGTACTGGAGAGGTAGTGGGAAAAGGTCATACAAGTGTGTGTGTGGTTATGAATTACGTAGAACACATATCACATGCACTACTGGGATCCATTATGTCACACGTATATCACATGATGCATATGTAATGTGGATTATATCACATAGTACATATGTAATGTGGATTATATCACATAGTACATATGTAATGTGGATTATATCATATTTGATACATGTAAAGCTAAATCCCACTTATCACAGTAAAACTTCCATAGTCCATGTCTACGTTAACTGTAGAGGTGCAACATACACGTAGCAGTATGAAGATATCTACCAGAACTGCTTGTAAGCAGTTCCCTGTAGAGCATTCAGGATACACAGACATGATGAAGAAATGGCTGTTTTTCATTCCAAGCCCTTAGGTGTTATTTGATATATTTATTTCAGTAATGTGCAGTTTTATTAAATTGAACCATATAAAATCGCCACTTGTGTAGATTGAAAAACACAGTAGCCTATTGTCCCTTTCATATAGGTCTGCTTAGCCCTGTAACTTCCCATGCAAGCTCTAAGAAAGAAACCCGTTGTTTCAAGTTAACAATTAGCGATCCTCGCAAGTGGCACATGCTCTGGGGTGAAGATGTGTCCTCTTACAAAACAGAGTTTCCACATTGAATACTGAATCCTAAATAAGAAACTCTGCAGCCCTCCTTTCTCAAAGTATTAATTGCTGTTGAAAGCACATATTTCTTACAGTTCTCTTATGTTTTCCTCAAGAATTGATCACTTAAAAATACTATTGTATTATTTTATCTCTCGCCTGTTTTTAATTTTCGAATAATGTAAACATTTAATCAAACAGTGATGAGCGCTTAGATGTAAAAATCCCATATTTAAATATGAATAAAAGAATCACCTTCATTTTCTGCAATACCCTCACACAACATGTCCTCCACATATTTTTATTCATGTAAGTTCTATAGAACCCATAATTAAATTACTCATCACGGAAGTCCTCCAGTTTTGATCTGCAGACGTGTACTCTGGTCTGATGTGAGTGGCTGTGTGATAAAGGGCAGTCACCACTATTTAAATTTAGTTTACTCTTCTTAGCACTCGCCTCTGAACTTAGTGATTCCATTTCCATTATTTATGTGGAATACTTTTTGCACATTTCATTTTGCACATTTTCATTTCATTTGCACATTTCTTCTTTTTTTCTTTTTTTAACGAACTTCCAAATACTGTTTTTGTAAAACAGAGGCACAGATTTCTTGACATGCTGTAGCTTAGACCTTTGATTCTCCCTTGTAGGTGATGGGAGATCCTTAGTGTCAGATGAAATACCACCTTCACTAGTGCCAACCTTGCCTGTGCTCTCCTTTTCTCCATTGCCTCACTCATGCTCTGCCCTTGAATGGAATTAAAAAGTGAGCTAGTATTTCGGTGGGTATATTTTTTGCTTTGTGGAGGATGCAGAGGCACCAGTATTGCAGGAGCTCTAGAGTCAAGAAACCTGAGGTCTGGACCAGCAGGCTCCCTCCCTGCTAGACACGTCACCTTCAAATCTCTGTTTTTCACCTGTACATTGAGGGTTGTGTGTTCCAATTGCTTAGTTCTCTTTGAGTGTCAAGATTTTAAGATCCAGCAAATAGTAGATAGGCCCACCCCCTCTGTGTGACTGAGCAAGACATGGACTGGTAATCCACCTGCAGGTTAGGGACACGGCATGGTGCTTCCCGCTGGGACGCTGAGCTATATGCCTTTCCACTCAAGGCACCATATGCCTTACATTTCTTCTGGCTCTCGTAGTGATTCTGAAACCATATATGCAAGTCCCAAAAGTCACTGGCAAATGAAGCAAGGGCACATTTAAGAAAGTGGGCCAGGTTTAGACTACACTTTCTGACCACTGGAGTTACTCCCACATACCACCAACCACCAGGTGTAACACCCCACTCCACTGAGAAGTTGTAATATAGCCGTTTAACACACCATCCAAAGCAAAATTCCCTAACTACTTAATTTTAGCCCCAGGTTCTCACTGGCCGAGTTCTTTTTAAACCATAATGACTACATTGCAGAACACCGATTAAATACACAGTTCTCTGCAAACACGGCTCTCACACAGTAACCTTATAAGTGATTGGTGCTCAGTGAAGGCTCTTATCCTCTGGATCATTGTTGATTAATGTGCGATTTTGAATACACGCATATGAATTCCTCAGCTCTCCTCTCAAATCTTTAGCCAGTTGTGGAACTCAAACATGCCTCAGGACCTCTCTAACACATGTGAGCACAGGTGCCTCCACGGAGGGATCTGGTGGGCAAGACACACCAACATGGAAGACTTCAGAACTCAGACTCATGCAGTAACCTCACATCGTCCTGTCTTCGTGACTGTGACATGTTTGTTTGCTTGTTTGTTTGTTTTAAGATTTTATTTGTTTATTCATGAGAGACACAGAGAGAGGCAGAGACACAGGCAGAAGGAGAAGCAGGCTCCCTGTAGGGACCCCGATGTGGGACTTGATCCCGGGACCCTGGATCACACCCTGAGCCAAAGGTGAGCTGCTTGCTCAACTGCTGAGCCATGCAGGTGTCCCTTGACATCGGTTTCTATAGGTGAGTTGATATAATTTCTGACACATGCCTCTTTATCAGGAAGCTGAAACTACAGAACAATGAAAGTAATTGTTTTTCATAGATTTCAATGAAAAACAAAACCAGTTGGTTTCTACGTTGCAGCATTTTGCTATAGTCAGACTTCAGGTTTGTAGTTGTGGTTGTGGCTGTGAACAGGGCACTTCAAAAAACACTTGGCTTTAAAGAACCTCTAATAGTTTCTAGATATATTTGCTTTTGGATAATTGACATGAAGTAACACAACTACTAAGTTCTCAGCTGTGCAGATGGTTTACCCAAGTCACGCACACAACGATTTACACCTATAAACCAGTTATAGACATGAGAAAAAAATGTGTGATTGCAAATTATGGCCCGATACAAACCATGTATTTGTGTTCCACACTTCTAGGAAAATGTGATAAATCTGAAGTTGGGGAATGCCTGGGTGGCTCAGTGGTTGAGTGTATGCTTCTGGCTCAGGTCGTGATCCTGGAGTCCTAGGATGGAGTCCGGCATCGGACAGGGCGCCTGCTTCTCTCTCTGCCTGTGTCTCTGCCTGTCTCTCTGTGTCTCTCATAAATAAATAAATAAATAAATAAATAAATAAATAAATAAATATTTAAAAAATAAATCTGAAATTGGATTATGAGTCTTGGTCTCACAGATTAAGGATCTTTCCCAAAGACACGGACCTGTAGAAACATTCACTTAGCATAAATAAAGCTTTAACTAGAAAGAGAACCTCATTGTCTAAGGCAGATGCTCCAAAAGGTGCATTCAAGTCATGTTGTATTGAAGGAATATAAAATTTCATATTTGCAAGTGACTAAATATATACCTGTCTTCCAAATGTCCATTGTGTTAGGGTTTTTTTTTTTCTTTTTTCCTTTTTCCTTTTTCTTTTTTCTTTTTTCTTTTTTTTTATACAATAAAAAGCAGGTCCCAAGGAAACAAGTCTTCTCATCTCAGAGCATATGTTGTCGAAATCACCTGCTTGTTGGAGCTTGAAAGACCTGTATGTGTTTATGTTTAAAGGCATTTCCAACAGTCATCTTTTCAAATTAGAATAAAAGCACACCCTGAGAAGACCTCTTTGTCTTCATTAAGGTTTATTTCAGCGCTCAGCAAAGAGAGCAAGTTTGGCTCAGGTCCTTCTGCTGTCCCCACTGAAAGCAACAAATGCTGTTACCTATTTACCTGCTCTGTTCTCTCTCCCCGGGGACGAGCTGCTCAGTGTGGTTGGTGGCAGTGACCTCCCTGGGACCAACCAGGCCACTGAAGAAGCTGGACACCAGGCTAGCCTTGATGGAGAAGGTTAGGCAGATGTCTGGGCTCTTGGAGGCATGCCACGTGGCACGCAGCCCACGCTGTACACAGGAAATAAGATATTGTAAAATGTCCAGAGCTTTGTCTTCTCTCTGCAGAAGAAACCGCTCTTTATTTCTCCCCACCTCCTGCCTTACACATCCTTTTCCATCAGGAGATGAAACTTCACATCACATTGTTTATTGATGAACTAGATTTTTTTCATAAACACTTGACAGTATCAACTAACTTCATATTTTAAAGATGAGAATATTGATAAGGTCACACTTTACTCCCCATTTCTGGCTCTCACTCCACCACCCATATTAGAAAACTACTGTAAAATATAACACTTGAGAAGGACACATGAAGTGTGTTGTGCAGGTTACCTCTCTGTGTCTCCAGTACATCAGTTTTATTTTAACGCCACAGTTTAGACATGGATAAATGTGTACTATTTCATTTGCTCTCCTTCCCTTTTGCACCAAGGATGTTTCTTCAAATTGGCTTTCCTTCTTTTTGAAGTACATTCTTTCAGAAATAATTTTAATAAAGATCTATTGGCAAAAACACTCTATATTTTGGGTGTGTGTGTGTGAAGGTCAGTCTTGTGCATGGTAGGGGCCCATACATTCTTTGTATATAAATGCCCAGTTGTCATAATTTGTTTAAAACCATACAAAGCTTGAAGGAGATTTTTTTCCCCGTTGGTGATCTGCAAGATTTGTGCTGCAGGTTGGGGCCCATAGGATAAGACAATCTGGTGTGGAGGTTAGCATCCAGGATGTTTATTAGGGAGTGCTCTGAGGTTGAATGTTTATCAGAGAAGGGAGAGGAGCAGGATTTGAGAGAGGAGTGAGTTGGGCTGTGATAGAGGTATGGTAAAACCCCAGCTGGTCCCATGGGAGGCTCTGAGGCTGGGCCTGCATCACAATTGATCTGAGGGTGGCCTTTACACCCTCCACATCAGACAGTCTTTGGTATAGACTGCCCCTGGAAGGGAGCCATGAGCATGCTGAGATGGTTGTCCATAGCAGAGAAATTCCAGAAGAGGCTGACAACTCTGGGAGGTCAACCAGCAGCACACCCATGGTCTGCGAGAGCAGGTCCTTCTGACCTGAGTGGAGACTTTGGGAGGGGCGTACAACCCAGTCTCTGACAAAACCACTATATGTAATGAAAAGCAAGTGTGAATTCATTTAAATGCATTGCTTGCTACATGCTGTGTTTTAGGGCTTGTGTACTTTATCAATTCTGGAAAATTCTTACTCATTGGCTTTAGAATATGACCCTCAAACGATTCTCTCTATTCACTCTTTCTGACATTAGAATTATATTAATCCTTCTTTTTTCTGTCTCTGAACCTCAAAATCATACTTTCCTGTTGATTAAACATGTTCATTTTATATTGTGATTGATAATTCTTCTACCTGCCGTCCTGGCAGGCATGATTGTGCTGCTTGTTGTTTCTGCTTTTTCCCATAGGTGCTTCTTCCTTCTACGTTCTGTGATTTTTTATTGTGAGCTCAGATTCCTAGAAAATGTATTTGTGAGAACACTTTCATGCCTGGGTTTAAATTGCATTCCTCCAGAGAGGACTTGCATTTCCAGTGATGGTTAATAATTCTCCAGGCATATCACCTTTAAAAAATATTTTTGGGACACCAGGATGGCTCAGTCAATTAAGCATCTGCCTTCAGCTCAGGTCATGATCTCAGGGTCCTGGAGTCAAGTCCCAGGTCAGACTCCCTGCTCAGCAGGGCGTCTGCTTCTCCTTCTGCTCTTCCCCCCACTGCCCCCATCCTGCTCTCTCTCAAATAAATAAAATCTTTAAAAATATTTTTTTTTCTAGTTCACCCACCAAGGAAGTCACCTCAGGGAATCCCAGCTGTGTGAGACCATTTTTCTTCTTACTTTAGACCTGATATCACTGCCATGGTTTTGCATCCTGTTCACTTGATAATGTCCATCTAAACCCTAATCTGAGCCACCATGGATCTGTAATTGTCTCTAGCATAATTCCTCAGAATTCTATCATTTTTTTATTTACAAAATACGCTTGAGAACCCTGTATTTCTGCATTTCTTCTGCTACCATTCCTCACTTTTTTACAAAGACAACTGCAATGTCCTCTTTATTGCCCTCTCCACTTTTAGTCACACCTTCCACCAATCTATTCCACACATTGCATCCAACACACTGATTCAGAAACACAAAATAGCATATTCATGTAACATTTTAATGACACAATCACACAATAAAATTAATTTTAAATAAATTCAAATAAATAAATAAATTCCAAAATTCTTACCACAATGTACAAAGGCCTTATTTCTCTGACCCTTGCCTACTTCAACCTCCCCACAGACCGTGTGTTCCAGATTCACTGGAATCTGTTGTGTTGATCAGAAAAGCCATGCTCCACATACTTCTGGGACTTTGCACCTGCTCTCCCCTCTGTATGTACAATAACGAAGATCATATCTGTAGATCAAATCTTATGTCACAAGATGTAAAACCCAGGGCACTCACTATGGTGCAACCAGGAGAAATGGGTTTTGATGGTGAGTCCTGATATGGCTGAGCCCCCCAGTAGACAGAAGACATCAGGTTCACAGTCCTGGGGTCCTCCTGCATGGCAGCCTCCCTGACTGCACTGACCCTCAGCACAGGGGTCGTCTCTGTATCCCCACCCTGTGAATCTTTGGCTCTGCCTGTTTGTGATACCCAACAGCCAGGATGGAAGAATTCAGTCACCTTTTAGTCATCATTCTTGAAGTACTTCAAGCCCAGTAAAACCTTGGCATTTCTTCTAGAATTGTGTGCTCTCCAAGACTCGTATGGTAGATCTTTTCCACCCAGGAGCAGTCAGCTTCACTGTCTGTTAGGACTACCTTGTTCAGCCCAATTTTCTCTATTATTGCCCCTGGACTTCTTGGCACTGAGCACAATGACACACATACGCATTTACTTAAATAGTAAGTGTAATTCTCAGTCTGAAAATGTGTGTATAGAAAATATTTATTTCATTTTTAAAAAGTTAACTTTTATTTTCTTCAAACAACTTAGTTTCACTGGAGATCCCCTGGGAGACTAGCTGAGTATGTACATGGGTTACCACCACACTCACCCTCAGCCCAGGTGCCTGCTTTCGCCTACCTGCTCTGGTCTCCAGGGGAGCCCCCCCACCCCCCAGTCTGCACTCAGGCTCAAAGGCCATCGGCACAGCTCTGTCTGCAGCCCACAGGCTTGCTGCACTCCCGGGGCCATGGCCCTGGGCCCCAGCTCTCCAGTTGGCCCAGGTCTGGGGTATAGTATTGGAGTGGGTCCTGAAGAGTCAGTTCAAGACTATCTCTTCATCTCCCCACCCAATGTTCTCCGCCGCCTAGATGGTCAGTGCAGCTCATGGGAAGGAACCGCGTGTGTGACACGAGACACACCTCCACCTGCCTCCTGTGAATCCACCCTGCAGGTTCTCTGCCCCTTCTTCGTCTCCTCCAGCTCAGGCGTGATTCATTAGACTGCCCATTGTTTAAGCTCCAGGGAAACAAGGATCAGAAAAGAAGTGGCTTGGAGCCTTTGTTTGGGTCCCAAAATAAAAATGTGCATTATGCAGACATGCATTTATGTTGTCTTTGGGGAGAAGTGTATATATGCAGGGTGGAGAAGCATATTTAACCCGCCAATCCACTAGGAGCTAATTTTTCTTTGTAGTATGATTTATTATTTTTTTTGTGGTATGATTTAAAAACAAAATCTATCTTGTTTGATTTGTTTTCCTTCAAACTATTCCTTTAGAACTAGTTCTGAATATTTGCTCTGCTGGGTGGTAATATCTGTATAGGAAAACATCCCACCATAATAAATAGGGTGAACACATGTCAGTTGTGTAAGCTTCAGGCCTATATTCTGAACTCCATAAAAAAAAAATCCGTATTTTTCGGTCTGTACTCACAAATAAGGCACAAAAAGTAAAACACAGTCAAATGTCTATTATGTATAATGGGTCATAGTACAGACTAAGAAAGTCCAAAAGGTCATGAACTTATTATCTCTTCAATCTACCTGTAACCACCCCCATTAGAAAGAAACCCCAGAAGATCAGAACTTAATTTTCCCACCATTTGAGAACCACGGCTGGCTGGAGGCCAAGCCCCAATATCCAAATGTATTACACTGGGTATATATTTGTTTTTAAATAATATGTCAATTGCTATGCCCACAGTGTATTTTTTAGAATTATTGGACTCCTAAATATATTTTAATCTCTGTTTGTGTTATTCAGATTACTTGTATGTTAAAATGTCCTCTTAGGTGTTCTCAACTGAGATTTAGAAAGGGAGATGCTTGTGGGGCTAGGGAAAGTTTCCGGACAGAGCCAGCATCTCCAGCTGCCTGGAAACTTTTCTCGAGTGCAGACCTAGAGCCTCTGCTGTGGGCAATAAACAGCGAGCATGCAGCACGCCCCCAGTCACCTGTACGTTCACAAATGTGTTTCCTCCTGTCAGTGGAGCACAACTTGGCATATTCTTAGAAATCTAGTGTCTTCAGCTTTGCAGTTAATGGAAATTCTACCCCACATCCTGCAAATAGATTGGCTTTGGGTATTCACTGATGATGCAAAATTTCATCACTTCCTTTGCTTTCATTGGTGGTTTAGTGCAAAGTTAGTTTTGAGTACACATAGGATGATTAGAAGCCATTTTAAACTGGAACATGTTTCCAGTTGGAAATATAGTGGACATCATAATTCAAAACTTACTTTCGAGTGACTTAGATAACATGAAAATGATTTTATTTTGTGGGGTGGGAAGCACATATAGCAGGAGAACAGCATGTTTAAGAAGCATTTCCCCTCTAATTTCTTATACTCTATCTTGGGCTTACGAATGTTTTTTGTTTTTCTGAAAACTCAGGACAAAAATCTCTATTGGTACTGAAACGAGACTCATAATAAAATAGAACAGGTGTAAGTTTTGACACGTTCAATTGCAGACACGTTTCTCCTTCCTGGTGTCCAAACTTTAGCAGGATCCTTTGTTGTACAATGAAAGATGGGTAAAGCCCACTATTTTGTAAGCATGTGCACATCCAGACCCTTCATAATATTAGTTAAAATCAATGTGCTGCTTTTTTAATTATTGCTCATGGTACAAAGCAGGGAAGGCTCATTTAGGAATGGATCAATATTGGAAAGGGATTGGTGGGTGGCAGAGCAGTACATCAGGCTGCTTGATGTAAAAATCATTGGGTCTGTGCTGTGGTGGTTTAGGGTTATCGGTCTGCTTAGCCTCCAGCTGGCTGGGGGGCAAAGTAATAGGTAGACCTTCCAGGAAGCGGCGCTTCTTGCCGGGTGCTCCTGAAGGAGCCGCTAGCTGGCATACAGCATCATACACATCTTTAGAAAAGAGATGATTAAGGACACTTGCCTCTGCCTGGTGTATTGATCACATGTAGCAAAGTTTGGGCTGTAGCAGAGGAGGCATTTTCTTTATTCTTCTTTGGGCAGCTATCTTTTAAAAAAAAAAAAAACTCCTGTTTTGATGAACGGTTAGATAATATACCGCGCTGGGTGCCACCTAAGTGTGCAAACGTGTAGCCAGCTCTGCTGTAGAGGCGTTTGTAAGAGAAGAAGAAGGAAGGGGGTGGGGGGCCGTGTGTGACCTCAGGGGTGCTGTGGAGCCAGGTGCCATCCACACCATCTGGAATTCCTAATTCCTGCTTTTATCTCGTGTGTTGTTGAAAGCATTCTGAGGGAAACAGAAAGAACACTGAGTAAACTTACAAGCTTTCACAGCTCCAATTCTGCAAAGTCCACAATGCAGCTTTTTTGAAATCTGCCCATATCAACAAGTGCATATTTTCTAATGAGACCATTCGACTGAGTCATTGGTGATAGTCCATCACGTCAGAGAAGGGGATGATGCCACATTTTTACCTGCTTTGATTATTATTGTTTTAAATTAGTGACATATGTTTTAAGGGAATGATTTATTAGTTCATTAGACTCTGTGTGCAGAAGGATGAGGTGTTGCTTTGACATGTGGAGAAAGGAGGCAGGGCGTAAAGGAGAGGCCACTGTCAGGCTCAGTGAGGGTCACTTTATGGTGACAGAGCTGCATTCAGGGAGATGCTCCCCTTCCATTCATGTCCAGCTGTTGGAGGCTGCAGAGCCAGGCGGGGCCTTGGTGCTGTGTCTGAAGGCTATTCACCTGGGTGGGTACTGGCCCTCCTCCCAAGTCCACCCAGGCTATGCTCACCCATCGACGGGATTGATTTCCAGTCACCACTGACCCAGGCTTGATTGGCAAACCTCCTATTTTTTTACATTTTAATGATCGTGTGCTGTTTATTTTAATTTATTTTTCCTTGACTAATCATTTGGGTGATCAAATAGTCTGATGTTGACTTCTGGCCGATATCATAAGTAATTTTTGAAAAATTACATAAAAATACATAATCACAAGTTGCACAAATAATACATAATCACAAATATACAAATTATACAATCACAAGTTACACAAATAATACACAATCACAAATTAAACAAACGATCACATACACGTAAGCAATATTCGGAATGTCTAGTGAAAACATCAACATGTTGTATTTTATGATTTTTCATTAAGCAGTGAAATGCAGAGATGATTTATATCAGCCTTGGAAAAAATATAAATGAAAACATAAAAGAAAAAGAAACAAACAAACACTAGAGTAAAAATTGACCAGCCATCCTCCTTTAAGGGACTCTAACATATGGCATAAAATACAAAAGTTGAATGCATACATTAATTGAAACCTGGTTCATCAGTTTAAAAAGGATTCTTTGTCTTTCAGAATACTCACAATGCATCGAAGTGCTGAGCTACTCAACTGCATGTGGCTTTTGTGTTGAAAATGGGTCTTCTGTTCGTCTCTCTCCATCTCCTTTCTCTGTCTCCATCTGTCTCTGTTTCTCTCTTTCTAATTCTTCCTCTCGTTTTTCTCTCTGTTGCAGCTGTATTTATTTTGATTTATCTATTTTATCTTAGGTGCCAATTCTCTTTCCCTTTCATGTATGCAATCTTTCTTTTCCTTGTAATTCATAGAAAAATGCACTTCAGGGAATGAGTTAACACTTGTTTGAATGGCTTCTCAGCCCAAACCTCAGGTCAACCGACTCACTGCACAGTGATGAAATTTTGACCTATCTTTTTCTTAGAAATATTTTCACAAATACCAGGTATTCTATTAGGATCTGTTCCAAGCAAAGGCAAAATACCTAAGAGTCACCAAATTCTTATAACAGCTTGATGGGAAAATATTTCCATTTAGTTGAGTTTACATACTGGAAAATAAAAGGATAAAAATATCATTATATTCATGATAGGTTTTGAAATAAAACAACCAAACAGAGTGAAAGAGGCATAATTTTGTGAATCAGATGATATTATTATTGTAACAAATTTAAAACTTTCAAAAATTAAATAAGATCATTTATACATGACATATTTGCAAAATTAATTACCTATCATCCAACATTTATTGGATGTAAACTACCAATAAAGCCTTGTAGTACTTATATTTCCAATTATCTGCTGGACTAAGATAATATAAAAATATTCCTACTACAGACCCCTATAAATGTTAGATAAAATTCCAGACAATATTATTTTAATTTTAATGCCAATCTTACAAAAATAAAAGAGGCTTCCCAATTGCTAGCAAGAAAAAAGAATTAGAAATAAAGTCCTCAGTATGAGAGTTGGTGCTGGAACCCTTGGTGGTGGGAGTAGTGGTGGTGGTAATGGTAGTGGTAGTGACGGTGGAGGTGGAGGTATACATGATGGTGGAGGCGGTGATGGTGGAGATGGAAGCAGAGGTTATGGTGGAAGTAGTGATGGTGGGGATGGAGATAGGCATGATGGTGGAGGTAGTGACAGTGGGAATGGAGGCAGAGGTGATGGTGGAGGTGGTGGTGGTAAAAGTGGTTATTATACAGTTTTCTTTGTGGAGATACAAATGATAAAGTCTTTGGCATGCTTAGATAGGGAGTTGGAACTGAGGTGATTCCATCTGCCAGAACCTTTAAAAGTTTATAATTTATGTTGGCTAGGAAAAAATACAACAAGTGACTCAGAAAACCATAAGGGAGTTTTCTGCCCCTTCCAGGCTGTGAGTGAAGATTAAACAAAGCATACCACTGGAAATTGGAATCCATGGATTGGAATTTCTTATAGATTGGCTGTTTGTATTTTTCTACTCACTAACCTGAGAAAATATCATGATAAATGAAACTTTCTGAGATGCATTTTCACAATCCACATTGTAAGTAATTAGTGCAGAATAAAGTAGACCCTTCAGACATAAAATTACAGCCAAAATTGAAAAATTCACTAGAGACCAATAAAATATAGCAAGTTCTTAGCAGATAAAACCAACAACATTAAAAACCCACAAAAGAGTTCTCAATAATATAATAATAAGAAAATAAATTTAAAATAACTGTTCAAAAAATAAATAAATAAACTGTTCAGAGACTATTTTATTTCTGTTGCTTTTACTCAACATAGTCCTAGAGGTTCTAGTCAAGAAAAGAAATAAGAGTCATCCCTGTGAGAACCATGAAGTAAAACTTTAAAGACAGCATGATCATGTATGTAGAAAACCTAGTGGAGTTTACCAATAAGTAATGGGAATGGACAAATCATTTTTGTACAGTTGTAGGATACAAGATCAATATACAAAAACTCATTGATTTTCTATATACTAGCAATGAACAATTAGAAAATGAAATAAAAAATATGCTTTACAATAATATCAATAAAATTCTTAGGGAATTTGACCAAAGGTGCTTAATTCTTGTGCACTGAAAAAGTTTTTGAGAAAAATTATATAAGATTTAAATAAATGGAGTTACACAATTATTGTGTATCAGAAGATTCAATTCAGTTAAGATGTTGATTCTCCTCAATCATTTTATAGATTGAACACATTCCCAGTCAAAATCCCAACTAGCCTTTTGTAGAAATTGTTAAGCTGATTCTAAAATCCATATGGAAATGCATAGGCCCTAGAACTACCAAGCACACTTTTAAAGAGAAGAACAAAGTTGAAATGCCAACATTAACTCATTTCAAGTCTCATTATAAAGCTGTATTAATCAAATGTACCATTTCTGTCAACACAAATAATCACTAGAGCAGAATACTTGCACCATATAAAAAAAATAACTGTAAATGAATCATAGACCTAACACTTAATATTCTAAACCTTCTAGAAGAAAACAGCAGATAATCTTGCACCTTGTGTTAAGCAAATATTTCATAGATATTATACCAAAAGCACAATCCATACCAGAAAAAAAAATTGATTTCCTCAAAATTGAGAATTTTTTTCTTTTTGAAAGGTAATGCTAAGAAGCTAAAAAAGAAACCAAGCCATAGATAGGAGAAAATATTTGCAAACAAACATCATATAAATACATACATATATGTATATATATTCATTTAGATGCAAATGTATATATGAGAATATTAAAAATTCTGAGAACTTAATAATGGGAAAACAACCTAATTTTTAAGCAGGCAAAAGACTTGAATAGAAACTTCATTAAAGAAGATAAACACAAGACAAAGACAAATCAGCACATGAAAAGATGTTTCATGTCACGAGCCATTATATACACGCAACCCCAACGATAAGGAAATCCCACGACACAGCTGTTAGAATGGACAAAATGGAAAGGTTGACTGTACCAAGTGTTAGTGAGGACAGAGGGGCTGACACTCTCGAACGCTCATGTTGGAACACAACCAGGTGCACCCACTTTGGAAAATAGTATGGAGGCTTCTTAAAAACGAAAGCAAACAAACGAACAAACAAAAATGAAAGCAAACATGCATAATCTGATTCACTTATTTACTCCAGAGAAAATAAAAGCCTTTTCCTTTCCACGTGCACACACAAATATTTGCACATAAATGTTCATTCATAGCAGCTTTATTTGTTATAGCCTCAAAGTGAAAACTACCCGAATGTCCACTCAAGGGCCATACATCTGTATGACCAATTGTCACTTATGGTTGATTCATCATTATGGACGAATCTTAAAATAATTATGCTGAGTGAAAAAGAAGCCACACACCAAGAGTGCATACCTCTATCCTTCTCCCTATCCACTTTCACAAATACCTGTAAACATCGTGACTTAAAACAATACAAATGTATAATCTTATGGTCCTGTAGGTTAGAAGCCCACAGTGGGCCTCACTGTGATAAAACCCAGGTGTCCGCAGGATTGCTGTCTCCTGGAGGTGATGGGAGAGAACCTGTTCTTGCCTCTTTAGAGGCCAAAGCATTCCTTGGCTTGCAGGCCACATCACACCTTCTCTGACCCTTGTAGGGATCCTGTGAGGACACTAGGCCCATCTAGATCACTCAGGATCCCTCCCCATCTCACAGCTCTTAACTTCATAACATCTACAAAGTCCCTGTCACCATGGTAAGTGACCTGGTCACATGTTCTGGGGATTTCTTTGAGGGCCATTCTATCCACCACAAAACTACATGCCCATTTATATATAATTCTAGAAAGTGCAGATGAATCTGTAGTGATAGCAGAGCTGTGGTTGTCTGGCACTGGGGAGCAGGTGCAGAGGAGCAGTGGGAGGATGGAAAGGGGGAACCTGGGGGGTGGTCACTGTGCTCCATGCCTGGATAGCAGCTATGCCTTCACGGACACCAAAACTTCCCACATCAACCTTGTATTTATTGTCTATCAATGACATCTCAAAAAATGTAAAATAAGTGCATCTGGTATAATTCATCAGAAAATTTAATGAATTAATAAGCTTTCAGGGAAATAAATACGACAGAGGAAATAATAAAAGCTTCTAGGAGTAAGTAAATTAATAAAAACTGAATAAAAATTTCAAGGGTGAGATTAAATATCAAATAAGGGAAATCTCAAAAGACAATCAAGAACTTCAAACTGCGATGTAAAGGCATTTCCTTGTAGACAGAACACAGGGGAGAAAATACCAACAAGACAAGGGCTTAAAAATATGTAGTGGGAGGAGGCCAAAGTCCCATTTCTGGCCAAAATGTGGGATGAGAGAGAATGAGGTGACATTCGGATGCATAAAGGTTGCAGGTCTGAGATTCAGGAAGTGTGATAAGCCCACAGAAAGATCGAGAAAGTAGATCCACAGCAAGACTTGTCAGGAAAAACTACAGGAGCTCAAGATCAGTAGTAAAACCATAAGCATTCAGGGAGGACAGGGTGGGGACAGGACAGAGAGGCACGCATCACTCCACAGGAGGCACGGCCGTGGGCTGTAGAGCAGCAGTTCAACCCCCCAGGAAGAATTCTATATCTCATTCAAAGAGAAATGAAGAAACTAGAAAACCAATCACAGAGAGCCTGAGAGAATGCATTCCCCGCACGTGGATGGAGCAACGAGTAAGGATGTGGTTCACGAGAAGGGACAGGATCCCGGGTGGGGTGCTAGGGGTGCGTGGAAAAGTGGGGACATGGTTGCCGGTACCTCTGGGAGTGGAACCGCTGTGATGCCAACAGTACAAATAAATGACAGAAGCAGTGACCATGCTCGTGAACATCCAAACAGAAGAGAACAGAAATACTAAACAGGTAGCATACTGTAAGAAAGGATTTCAGAGAGAAATCAGGCTGATTGCCTTGCAGGAAAATAAAAACATTAATTTTAGATTTTGCTAATCATGAATGCACGAGAATGCTATTTGTTACTTCTAAAGATTACAAAAATGATTAGTTTTCCAAGAGTAGAAGGAAAAGGAAGAGCACGGTCACCCAAAAGAAAGAAGAAGGAATGCAAAGAAACAAAGGCAGAGAAAAGTAAATAAAAGCATTATTTCAAATAAGAAAATTAGAAGAAGCTCTACTGTATTCATTGCAGCAAATGGAAAGGGACTCAGATCACCAACTGATAAGACTGACTCTCAGATTGGACTTTTTTTTAAAGTTCAGCTCTGTGCTATTTGTAAGAGATGATATAAAGTGCAATGACCCAGAACATCTGATGGGGAAGGAAAGTGAGCGTCCGTGCTCATCATAACCATGTTACTACCACAGAGTAGACATTAAGAAAGGAAGACATTACGTAACGCTGGCAGGTTTTAGCAAAGGACTTCATAAGATCCATGCAATCTGATCAGCTTTGGATCTAAGCTCACAGCTCAAAATATAAATATTAAAAGCAGCCAGAATTGCACAAAGAAACTGATAAAAAAAATGACCAACGTATCCAATTTCTACAATGCAGGTGAACAATAATTATAAAAAAAAAATAAAGACTTAGATGCAAACTTTAGAATAAAAGAAAGAGCATTGATGAGCCCAGTAACCAAGCCAAGAAGTTCAAATGATGACAGACTCATCCTGAAAGGATAAAAGTAAGAAATAATTAACCTAAGAAGAGAGTATGATTCAATAGGGAACAGAGATAAAATAGAGAGGTCAATGTTATTAAAACCTGGTTGTGTAAAACAAGTAATAAAATGGGCAAGTTTAGGAAAAGTGAGAAAGGGCCACAAACATATATTAATATTTATATTTCTGTGTGAGAAGGGAGTACGTGATGCATATTGTTTGGAATATCAAGGGAGCAATACTGGGAAGTTTTAAAGATTATAAGAAAATGTTATAATTCTATGCTATGAATTAATTATACATTCATAAATAAATTTCTATATTCTCTCTCTACAAAGATACTTACATATACCTTATAGCTTTTAATATATATATAAACTTCATATATAAAGATGTTTATATATTAAAATGGAACCTTATATATGTAAAACATCAGTCAGCATACATATGTTGAGCATCATTTTCATGTAACAATTTGTATATATTTTAAGGAAAACTGGACATTCACAGAACTGACTCAAGCAAAGTCAGATTTCTGGTTTTCTGTAAGTTTAAAATGTTTTATACTTAAGTGTATTAAGTTACTGTGAATGATTATTTAAATTATTATTTAAAAAATGACCAGCGCTTTTTGCAGGAATGGTGTGCAGTTATCACATGGATTCCTGAGATGAGAGTGGAGTAACTGGACACCAGGGGATATGGAGGAGTCCCAAAGATGCTGCCCTAAATGGTGGGGGGTTGGTAAGTCAAGGGTGGGAGGGTGGAGGAACAGGACATGAGTCCAGAACGAAAGGACCTGGAGCCCCTGTGAGGCCACAGGTCGTTCTGTTGTGGGGCAAAGTGTTATCCGCGGTCACTTTGAGAGACAAACCTGGAATGTGGTCCCTCCCTGTGGGTTCTACGTGCTGAAGAATGCAGGATGGGGGCTCCTGCTGCCCTGAGGGGCCAGTGGGGAGTTGCAGACACAGGACATGGCACCTCCTGCCCAGCTTGCACGCTCCCTTTGGGCCTGCCTGCCTCGCTGCCTGTCCGCCTAGGTCTGCGCTGGGAAGATCTGCATGTCTTGTGATGTTGCCTGGAGTGTGTCCCCGGGGTGATTTCAGTCTCCTACCTGGACACACGTCACCTGTCTCCCTCCTGCCTGCACAGCCACCTGTGGTCCCAGTCCCGCTCCCAGCCCTGCATGGAGCAGCCCTGGTTTACATCCCATGTCTACATCAACCCCCCAACTAGACTGTTAGCATTGTGCTGACCCACAAGCAGTGCAAAGTCCTGGAATAAGTTGTCCAAGTCACTCAAGGATTCAGAGGCAAGGTTTGAAACCAGCCCATCTGGGGTCCAGGGCCTGCGTGCTTGAACGGGAGACAATACCATTGATCCCGGCCGTAAGTAAGCACCACACTAACTGGTGTGCTTCCTTATTGTTATTATTTTTTTTTTTTTCATTTTAGTACATCATGGAACTTCCAGAGTAAGTTTGTTAGGCTGCTGCTTAGCAGTTCTGGCTGAAAGGGGAAAATGTGAGTCCCCAAAGAAAGAGTGAGCTTGCTTTGTGTCAGTTTGATGTCACACTTGTATCACACGCCCAGCACTGTGGGCCTGAGCTCTGTCACCATCGCTCGGGCCACCCACAGACTGAGGACATGCATTCCATTATAAGGAGCAAATCCTGTTTTAAGCATGTTGAGGGAGTACGTTCTCTTTATGACCACATACTAGGAAAATAAAAAGAAATAGCTGAAGCTGGGACACTTTGAGAGACAAAATAAATAGCAGAGCTTTGCATTATAGCTGAGGTGTAAAGTGAATATCTAAGAGTCCATGGGGATAAAAAATAATAATAATACACTAATACTGGAGGGAGAGGAGACACATATCACCTGCAAAAGAATTCTGAATATTGTGGGTCGGCACTGTGTCCAAAGGAGGTGGGAATTAAATCCCTACTTCTCGGATATGGGCTGTGTATGCCGACTCTTTTCTAAATAGTACAATAGTAAGGACAAAAATCAGTAGTTTTACAATGGAGAAGCCTGACCTCAGCCTGGTGATACGGGTCCCACCACCAGTGATAAGGCAGGTTTGGGGGGATATGGTGAGAGTGGCACTTCTCTGCCGCGGCCTTCCTCCCCAATCCTGTAAATCCTAATCCCATGGAAGGTCATCCTGTGTTTTACATGACCAGTGCTCCCCAAAACCCCCAAGGTCGTCAGACACGAGGGAAGTCACAGATGCTCCCACAGCCCGGAGGAATCTCAGGGAGTGTGGTGGCTGAATGTAATGTGGGATCCTGTTTGGGATCCTGGGTCAGAAGAAGGATTTTAGGTAAAAAACTAAGGAAATCTGAAGAAAAAAAAAGTAGGGACGTTGGCTAATGACAGTATATCGATATTGGTTCCTAATAGTAACAAACCTGTCACACTCAAGCGAGATGCTCTGATGGGGTCACGTAGGTCCAGATACGTGGGAACTCCACCAGCTTCTGGATTTCCCTTTAAATCTAAAACTGTTCTGAAACATAAAGTCCGTCAAAGATGAAGGACAACAATGGGCTGCCCGGCAAATCACGGCACTTTAGGGCTCGCCTTAGAGCCACCGCCACTAAAAGCAGCCCTTTTGTTTCATCTTAATTTTATCTCATTTCATAGAATTGGTTGGGAAAGGCGCACTGCTAACTTTATTTGTTCGGCAGTTTTAACAATGGCTGAGTAAATTTTTAAATCTGGTTTTAAAACATTACTCCCTGGTGGACATCGCCTACACCAGCTGCCATCTGAAAATGAATTTTCCCAGCTTAGTTTTAAACACCTAGAAAATGGGAGTTTATAATGAAAGTGCTGACCATACCTGCATCGGAGCAGGGTGAGCGCGGCTGTGATTTATAATGTCAGCCCATATTCTCCACTTTCTCCATGCACTGTGCTCTGCACAAATAGCAAAGGAAGTACTGTGGTGAATTATTGTGCAATTAATCATTTGACCATGAGGGATTCATTTACTAATTAAAAACGCAAAAAGAGTAAATTGAAATAACCAGTGACTACTAAATCACGTCTTCTGGAGCGTCGGCCGCATTGCAATAAATCATAGTGAATCGGTCAGAGTCGTTTGGATACCTGTCCTTCAACACTGCCTGCACTGCCCTCGGGTGCACCCGGATGCGCCCCATGTGCACGGTGGTCTACACACACAGGGACGCCCGCCCGCCTGTGTATCTCCACGTCTCCAGGCTACAAGTCTGGATTTCAAAAACTAAAAATAGTCAAAGAAAAGCAACACTTGTCACGAAAAATAATATTTAATTTAGTATGAAATACAGGGAGGCACTGGCATTCTATGTGAGTATGGGGCACCCTGCCGCTTCTTATCTTGTGACTCACACCTTGGTACCTACACTTGATGCCTTGACAAGTTCCACATGCTCGCTCACCTGTTTCCTGTGCACCTTCCTATGTCCTTAAACTACCCTCTCTGACCATTCACGTGGGTTTCCAGGCCATGTGGCAAAACAGATGCACAAAACTCTACAATTTCCAGCATAATTTTGGGATTTCCTCATGAGGAATTTATTGAGGTGACAAAGGGAGTCAGTGCCCCCCCACCCCCCCGAGGCTGGTCTTGATGAAACCCTCTCGGATGTTCTCGCTTAGTTCCCTTCTTCCAACAATGAGAGGTGGGACAATGAGGAAAGCTGGACCAATTTTCCTAATGTGGTTCCCTTGCAGGATGCTCTCCCTGGAACAGTGAAGATGGGGACAGGACAAGAGATCCTAGAGACCTAATGAGGGTATGGTGGGCATCACAGGATGGCGATGCAGAGCGCCGCCAGGTATGTGAGATGTTTGAAGTGTGGGGGGAAGAAATGTCCCATAACAAGGAGGCGGGGAGGGACGGGCCACCACCGTGTGAGCGCTGGCTCCCATGCGAAGCTGGGGTTGGGCTCTCCTGAGCCCCATCACTCACACTCGCCTGCGTTTTCTCCTCACTGAGGAATGTGGGCAATGCCCGAAAGACGTCTGTCTGCTGCTTACCTGTGCAGCTAGAGGAGCAGTGTGCGGCCAGGGACACGCATCACGGGTCATGTCTCCCAGGCTCCGAGCAAGAATCTATGCTCCACAAGGACAGAGGCCACCAGCCACCTGGGCCTTCAGCAAATGTGTGTCGGGTACCTGCTGCGTGCCAGGTGCTGATGCAGGAGCTACGGTGATCCTAGTCCTGGCAGACCCGGCTTCCGGTCTCTTCATCTGCTTGATCGTCGAAGGCAGAGACGGAAATACAGCCGCGATAGATCATAGACAGCCGAGAGGGAGAGTCAACGGACAGATGATAACTGGATGACAGATACATAGACGGAGGGGAGATGGGTCGGGCCTCACATACATAGATGATCAATAGGTAAAGTGATCAGATGCTCAGAAAGCCAGGAAAGCTTTATTATCTGATAATACAATTTTGTTTTCCTTGCAAAGGGGTTAATTGTGCAGACACTTGTGGGAGTAACTGTAAATATGCTAATGGTTAACCAGCTTCTTGTGGAGCTAGATAGCTGCGGTCTAGGACTCGCCTCCGCGAGGCCACACTGGCCATGGGCATGGGGACCTGTGCTCTCCGACGGCACGGGCACCCCCTGCACAAGGCATAGCCTAGGAGGCATCCCCACCCTGGAGCCCCTCCAGGACTGAAGCAGAGGGTCCCTGTCCCTTCGTCCTCTCTGTCCTGTATCCTCTAGAGCTCACGCCCCTGGTTCTCCCACCTCTGCCCCAATTTTACCTTTTTCCTCATTAACCGTCTCCCCTTCCCTTCTGCATGCTTTGCAGCAGCACTTGGCCATTGCTACGGCCTGGTCTTAAGTGCCTGTCTGGGTGCTGAGTGCCCCTACTGCATGCAGCATAGCACAGGTCCCTGGTGTTAGGTGAAGGGGTGGGCAGATGGGACACCAGGAGAGCTGTGGACACAATGCCCTGAGACTTAGAAAAAGTCTTTGATAAGGTTTAATACCAAACATTACGAAACGTCTATGCCTCACGGGACCGTGGACTGACTTTCGTGGATTCCTGGAGACCCTGCTTGGATTAACGTCCCCTAACAGCTTTGTATATGATCTGAAGATGCAAGTGAACGATTTTGGTTTGTTTTGTTTGTCTTAGTTTCTAAGTGACACTCTTCCCTTCCAGGAAGCACTCCGTGATTAAGAAACACTAAATCAGAGTCTGGAAACCTGCATTCTAGTTTGAGAGTCTCTCTGCTGAGGGGAGATGGAGTCAATCCTCTCAGCAGATGCTATCAGTTCGTACCTGCAAGATGGAACCATGACCTGTGTTTGGCAGGCTGACCACCCCTCTGCAGGTGGACCACGTGCTCTGGGTCCCTGTGTGTCCAGCCTCGCCTGTGGCCGGGTGACTCTGCCAGAGGTTACAAGCCCCAGGGAGGCTTCAGCATCAGCAGCCAGCATCCCGCACCTCCGACCTCCACACCCTACCGCTGGATCCTAAGACCATCCTAAAACCACTGCCTCAGATGTCTCCTCCTCCAGTCAATAACAACTAAACAAATTTCCCTAATTCACCTTCTGCTTCAGTTCGAGACACCTTGCTACCCCCAAATGACACGTGAGATGTGACACTGGACTGGTCAAACCACCCTGTTTTCTCTTGGTGTTTACCATCGTTCTACAGCACCTGAGTGTGAATGTATGTTTGATAAGATAATGTGATATGTGTTCTTATCATATTTATATTTGATAAGATAATGTGTTCGGTAACCTTTCCATATGTTGTATAAAGATATTTGGGTCCTCGGCTCAGGCCTTAAAGGGATCCGTCAGCTGTTCGTCCGCAGGTACCACGTGGTGGACCCTCGCGCTGACACGTCTGATGCCTTCCCACTCACAGGCACTCACGCCACACTTGCCATGCACATGTCGTGGGCACAAGATCGGGGGCCCCAATCCCAGGACCTCACCACCACAGGAGCAAGAGGGAACACGACTGTCACAAGATAGGTGACAAGCGCTTTCCTAGAGGCCCAGGGGCAACGTGACCTGTATAAGATCCAGGACTGAAGAGAGCTTCTCCAGTTGTGTTGAAGACATGCATGAAGGGGTGGGTGGTAGTGGTTCAACCCCTGAGCCACCCAGGTGCCCCTGAAAGAAGTTTTTTAACATGAGCACAGGGCACAGGTATACCTGAAGACACAGTGTCCCATGGCATAAACAGTGATGGCTGGTGCCAGAAAGAGCACCCTTTGAGGGAGCAAAGAGCAGGGGACACAGGTGGGGGTGACAGGTGCAGAGGCGGGGTCCAAGGCCAGTCCATGCACTCTACCTCGCCATGATGCTGTGGGGAGGGACGCCACATGGACACAGTGATAGGAGCGTGGTGTGCCCGCTCTTCCACAGTGTCTGATGTTTGATGATGCCGGAAAATATTGCCCAGGGAAAAGATATCCAGGCTCCTCGGTGTGAACAGGTCTGCTTAAGAGTAGAGTGTACTTCAGTGCGGTTCAGGTAACATGACCAAAAAGTGAGCCGTGTCGTGTTGTATTGCTTTATTTATTTTTTATATAAATTTATTTTTTAATGGTGTTCAATTTGCCAACATATAGAATAACACTCAGTGCTCATCCCATCAAGTGCCCCCTCAGTGCCCGTCACCCATTCACCCTCACCCCCAGCCCACCTCCCCTTCCACCACCCCTAGTTCGTTTCCCAGAGTTAGGAGTCTCTTATCGTTTGTCTCCCTTTCTGATATTTCCCACTCATTTTTTCTCCTTTCCCCTTTATTCTCTTTCACTATTTTTTATATTCCCCAAATGAATGAGACCATATAATGTTTGTCCTTCTCCGATTGACTTACTTCACTCAGCATAATACCCTCCAGTTCCATCCACGTCGAAGCAAATGGTGGGTATTTGTCGTTTCTAATGGCTGAGGAATATTCCATTGTATACATAGACCACAACTTATTTATCCATCATCTTTCGATGGACACCGAGGCTCCTTCCACAGTTTGGCTATTGTGGACATTGCTGCTAGAAACATTGGGGTGCAGGTGTCCCCGTGTTTCACTGCATCTGTATCTTTGGGGTAAATCCCCAGCAGTGCAATTGCTGGGTCATAGGGCAGGTCTATTTTTAACTCTTTGAGGAACCTCCACACAGTTTTCCAGAGCGGCTGCACCAGTTCACATTCCCACCAACAGTGCAAAAGGGTTCCCCTTTCTCCGCATCCTCTCCAACATTTGTGGTTTCCTGCTTTGTTAGTTTTCCCCATTCTCACTGGTGTGAGGTGGTATCTCATTGTGGTTTTGATTTGTATTTCTGTGTTGTGTTGCTTTAGCTGAAATTCCTGTTGGAAAAGAATTGAACCAATATCATATCACCAGGAAGTAAATCTATGGCATCTAACAAAAAGCAGACGGAGAAGCAGACGGAGCCCTGTTACAGGTACAGGTGAGTTAAAGCAACTTCTCCTGCTTGTTTGTCTCCTAGTGCTCTTCACCATCATGTGTGTGATGTGCCCGACTCACGTGCTGCCAGCCTTCTTCCCTAAGAGAACCTAAGAGTCTTGAGGACCAGGACTTCTGTCCCTTGTTCCCAGCTGTGTCCCAAACGTAGAGAAACATGCCGTAACAAATATTTGTGAAATGGGTTAGTTCTTTTCTAAAAGGTTTCAATAGTGCTGTGCATTCATTTGCATGGAAGGACTTTCATTTGTAAATGGTGGTAGGCTTGCTGATGGAATGATAAAGCACATTAAAAAAATAAATGATGGGTGAACAGAAATTTCTCCAAAGAAGACCTACACATGGCCAATTGCACACGAGAAAATGCTCCACATCACTTGCCATCAGGGAAATACAAATCAAAACCACAATGAGATACCACCTCACACCAGTGAGAATGGGGAAAACTAACAAGGCAGGAAACCACAAATGTTGGAGAGGATGTGGAGAAAGGGGAACCCTCTTGCACTGTTGGTGGGAATGTGAACTGGTGCAGCCACTCTGGAAAACTGTGTGGAGGTTCCTCAAAGAGTTAAAAATAGACCTGCCCTATGACCCAGCAATTGCACTGCTGGGGATTTACCCCAAAGATACAGATGCAGTGAAACACGGGGACACCTGCACCCCAATGTTTCTACCAGCAATGTCCACAATAGCCAAACTGTAGAAGGAGCTACAATGTCCTTCGACAGATGAATGGATAAAGAAGATGTGGTCTATATATACAATGGGATATTTCTCAGCCACCAGAAAGGACAAAACCCACCATATGCTTCGACATGGATGGAACTGGAGGATATGATGCTGAGTGAAGTAAGTCCATCACAGAAGGACAATCATCACATGGTTTCACTCATACATGAAATATAAGAAATAGTGAAAGGGATTATAAGGGAAAGGAGGGAAAATGAGTGGGAAAAATTAGACAGGGAGACAAACGATAAGAGACTCCTAACTCTGGGAAAAAAACATAGGGTTGTGGAAGGGGAGGTGGGCTGGGGGATGGGGTGGCTGGGTGATGGGCACTGAGAAGGGCACTTGATGGGATGAGCACTGGGGGTTATATGTTGGCAAATTGAATTTAAATTTAAAAAATATTTTAAAAATTTAAAAAGTAAATGATGGGGCACCTGGGTGGCTTAGTAGTTGAGTGTCTGCCTTGGCTTAGGTAGAGATCCTGGGATCCCAGGATCAAAACCCACACTGGGCTCCCTGCAGGGAGCCTGCTTCTCCCTCTGCCTGTTTCTCTGCCTCTCTCTGTGTCTCTCATGAATAAGATCTTTAATAAATAAATAGATAAATGAATTAAGGAACAACCCTCACTTCCTGGACTCAAAATCTAGCAAAGGCCGAGATTATCCGAATAAGTCTATTATGACACAGACAGAAAGGGTGAATGGCAGAGGATCCTTAGAGCTGTCCAAGTCCACGGCCGAGTATGTGGAACAGAGCACTGACTGGCCACTACTTATCGTGATGTTATAATAAATACTCTGAAGAATAGCATAAATAAAGCAACAGCAGGGAAAGGCATATTCCAGTGTTCAGCTCAGATTATTCAGGATATTTACACGTGGTCAGCAAACAGATCTATGGGTCAGAAAATTGAGGGGCACCTGGGTGGTTCAGTAGGTGAAGCATCTGCCTTCGTCTCAGGTCGTGACCTGGGTTCCTGGGATTGAGCCCCACATCGAGCTCCCTGCTCTTGGAGGAATCTCCTTCTCCCTCTCCTCTGCCCCTCCCCCTACTCATGCTCTCTCTCTCTCTCTCTCTCTCTCTCTCTATTTCAAATAAATAAAGTCTTTTTTTTAAAAAGTAAATTCTTTATCAGCCTAGCTAGTTGGTAGGATTTTAAGACTCTAATAGTCATGTTTTCCCCCCTAAAATATACAGAGAGTTGCAGATATCCTGAAAGTATGTGATCAGGAAAGCGTTAAATTACATGACCTACATACCTTCATTTAAAAGCATCTTTGAAGGTGAGCACATTCTCATCAAAGAAACAATTTTATAATGACAGGATTGAGCATAGAAATAGCACAAAATAAAAATATTTTTTCCTGAGTATTGGATGTTTAGAGTATATGTATTTTTACACTCTGGGAAAAATGCAGAAAAAGAAAGGTGCTTTCTTGCAGACCTAGAAACAGAACCAGCTCTCAAGGCCCTGGATTTAACAGAGTCATTGATCACACTGGGAAATGTATTGTAAAAGTTTGAGGTCAGGAAGCTTCTAACGCCAGTCGAGGACTTTTGCCCAAGGGTCTTGAAAGGGTTAACATAACTCTTCAAGCCCCCAGCCCTCAGAAGAGCCACTTGCTCTTTTCCCTGGAAGACCATTAGGCTCACACTGTCTTCTTTCATGTATTTTCAGATAGTCCCCAAAGGGGCCACTCAATAGATCTAAAAACACTAAAAACCAAACTTATGAAATGCCTTTTAAGCAGAAGTGTGCTCTTCATTCCCCCTAAAACATCTGTTCTTCATAACTGCGCTGTACATCCCCTCACCATCCGGCATCTCTGTGTTCACAAGCCACACAAATTAGAGTTATAATTTCCAAAGCAAGGCCAACATTCTGGGAAGTATTGTTTTTGAACATTAACTTTTTTTTTTCTTATGAGTTGTCAGGGACTGATGTTCCTCATGGTGGTCAATCATGTGTAACTATGATGTATCCATGATAATTTGACCAGAGGGATGTGTGCCCATTGATAGCAAATTAGGACAATCATAACTTGGATATTTTCTATTAGTGCTAACCTTTCAAAATGCATATTTCAAATTTTTATGGAGTCAGTGGCAAGTATGGTTTACTATAACAATATAGTTACATTTGCCTGCTTTTGTGAATATTAAAATCATTTCTAGCACAAATATTTATTTAATATTGTGCTAATTTAATATTAATAAATAAAAATATTTATTTAATATTTGTGTTAGAATATTTGTGCTAGAATATTTAAAATATTCTCTTTATCATATTCAATTGAATTTGATTCAGTGCAACAGACTTATTAAGACCAAGAACCTACCATGTTTCCAGGGCCCCTGAGCTGGAGCGTCCATGGGATTTGAGTACATTTAAAGGAGGAAGAGGAACAGTTTCTTTTAAATATATAATGTCAACATGGATTTTTTCCCCCTAAGCATGATCTAGCAGAAAATATCAATGTCCTTAAAAAACAGAAAGAAGAACAAAATTTAAAGTGAATGTATAGAAATTAAAATAATGAACCAACTCAAATACAGATGGCTTGTTGCATTCATTTTTTTCTCAAAGCAGACAAAATTCTTGTTGCAAGACCATTTGTAAAACTAATTGATAATTTTTATTATATTAAAAAAACTGAAGCAAAGCGTAATATGTTCAAAACCGAGGCAGGCTGAAAAAATGCTGTCTCTAGGTCTGCATTATTTTGGCTTAGATGTATGACTGTGGAGAAGCTGCCTGTCTGTCTCTTTGGATACCCTATCAGGAAAGGGGGAAAATTATCATTTATGGATACACTCCTCATTTTTGGTGTGATAATAAACACTGAAATCCATGTTCTTGTTTACCAAGAATTCTTGCTCCATCTTTAAGGTGGAATAGTGTTGTCCCAAATTTTTATGGTAAGAATATCGAAATTCTGAATGGTCAATAATGTAATCTTGTTTTAGTTTGTGTCCATTCTGATATTGGGAGCCCAGGATGTCTTATTCCAGAGGCCAACAATGAGCAAAATAATTCTATTTCTTACCTCTTACCTGTGGTCAGGGTAACCGAGCTGGTTCCTGGAGGACAAGCTTAGTGCGAAGGGTTTATCTATTCTTTATAGTATCATGCCCTCAATAATATACTGAACTCTTGAAAAAAGCAGAAAGACTTGATGAGATGTTGACTTTAAAATCTTGCCTGCTAATGTTACAGAAACATCAGTCCTTGAAGTTGATTTTAGATTGGTGTTTTGAGAATTTATCCTTTCATGTTTGTAATACGCATTTCCTTTCTCACTGTTATCTATGGCACATTTGTATGTTTTTTTTTTTAATTCAGAATGTTTAGCTCTTTAGAAGATGTGGACTGTGTGAATCCATTCTCTCATCAACAAGGGGTTCAAAAGCAGATAAGCAGAAAAAAATGGTGGTGGATCACTATTCCTTCCCTACCTGAGCCCATCTCCCTCAGAGGACACTGGCTACAAACAAAAGGCAGGTGCTCATTTAGAGGCATTTTCAGAAACCACAAAGATTTTACTTCTTTGTTTCTTAGATTGTTACCTTCCACAATCTTTTATAACCACCCAACCATCAATACCAGCTCCACAATTGTCAGCAACAGCATCACCACTAACACCAACACCAGCCACCAACACTGCCAACGCACACCCAATACCACCACCATCAGCAGTATCACCCATTCCATTACCACCATCAGCAACACCACTGGCATGAAAACCACCAACACCAACACCATTACCACCCAATGCCACCAGCACCACAACCAATATCACATCAGCAATGCCAACAGAATCACCACCACCATCACCACCACCAACACACCATGTTAGCACGAACAGCACCATCTACATTGCTGCATAAGCACCCCCACTCAACATTTTAAGCAACAAAGGAAATACTTGACCTAACACTAGACTTCATGCTGTGATCCTATGAACTATGCATGTATGAATGCTCTCCCTAATTGCCATACTCCCTCTCTCAACACATCTTATACTAAACTCATGAGTTGTAAACATATTTATTATGCATTTATTATGAATTTCATTAATTATCTTTTAGTTAAGTGACTTTGCTGTGCCACTTAGTCCATGGGATTGGTTTTACTTCTCTGCAAAATACACTTAACGTGTCCCTCTTAGGTCTGAAATTAAGATGTGTACTTGTCATGTGTCCCAAAAATATCTTCTCCTCTGTGAAGGCTATAAATTAAAATTATCCAGTTCATTACAATGTCTCCAGGCACTTTTAAAGTATTTTTAAAGTACTTCTAAGGAATTATATTACACTAAAACAAAGGCCAATCCAATTAATTGTTGTAAATTATATTGCCCCTTCAAAGTTATTAATTGTGTTGTACATATGCCCATTTTTGTGATATACTGAGTTAGAGATTTATTTGGAATTACTTTTCTAAAAAGATTGGAACTTTTTTTTCTGAACATGCACATCTCATCACATGCATCTCCTACAACTAATCCATGCACATGCACCTTGTGTCCTGACAAAGGGCAGATGTAACCAAAGACCATAGGTGCTCACACTTTTAAAAGGTCGTTGTTGGCCATATCTCCCTGGCCTAGTGATGGAGGCACAGCATGACTCTGATGGGTCATAGGGTTGGTGTATGTTCCGGCATTTAACCAAAGCTCTCCACCTAATGTAAATCCCAAAGTATGGCCCTGTAAATGCATCCTAATTTGCACAGGTAAATTGTGTGTTTAGATGAGGTCACTGGATTTAGCTCTTCTGTGTGCAGCTTTGGAAGAGGCAAGAGTACACAGAGGAGTTGTTTAACAGTTATGTGGCATCCCCACTTGTCTTCAAATACTGTGATTTAGATGGAACTCTAATGCAGCAGAGCAACTTGTCCCTGGAGCATTTTTCAGAATATAAATTAAGTGATATTATAACAGAAGCCCTCTCTTAGCTCAGCATAATGAATATGAACCATCATGTACTCCTGACCAAGGTCATGGTATGAGAATGAATTACTCTATTAACATCTCTTTTAAGTAGCATTAGTGATAATAAATGAAGAGATTTGATGTAATACTGATAATATTATTCATGCAAAAATAGCATACTTTATCTTGTTAAAACAATTAAAATGTGCTTTGAGGATATTTTACACCACAGAAATATGATGCTTGAGAGTGCTTATTGCATGTTACTGAATACATCAGCATTAGCCAGTAATGCAGATAATCTGATAAAAATCGAAAAGCTGATTTGTATGCTATGCTAATTCAGGATCATCTTCTTGGCCCTAGGTACTACCCAAATGCTGCCTGAGATTGCAGCAAGCTTTAGTGGTGATATTAGATTAAATTCAATCCTTTTGCTTATAATTTTTTCAAAGAAATTACATCCAGCATTCTTCAGCGTAAACCCTCTTTAGCTGCTAAGCAGTCTGTAATATTGCATCGTAAGCCTGGTATATTGCTGTTTGCTTCCCAGACATATTTAAGCGTTCTTGTCAGTTATAGATCATCTCATCCCAATCATGTAAATCCATAAAAAGCAAAGACCACTAATGTCTTTTGATAGTGACCTTATCCTCAGTACAATCTTAAAACTAATTCTGTGTGACTCTCAAATCCAGAATGTCCAAGTACATTGAATGAAGCAGAATGTTTTTATAGCATAGCTTGCTGTTCAGTGGAGTATTTTGTAAATAAATCGTATTTTTCATGAAGACAAGTCCAAACAAAAGTGAGCTGGTGAATGGGCATGGGGTTCCCTTTAGTGGTGATGGAGTGTTCTGGAACCAAATGGTAGTGAAGGCTGCACGACATTGGGGATGTAATAAGGCCACTGATTAAGATGCATTAGCACAGTTAAGACTACGATTTTATTTACTTTTTATTTTTTTGATGGTTTTCTTTTACGTGGATTTCATCACCATATGACAAATAGTGAGGGGCTTCTGGTACAGCCGTTGGCCTGAACACCATCTCCTTCCCCCAGGACCATGACCACCCCACCATCAGCATTCACTGACTGGTTCCCCACTCACAGGAGGGACAAGTGTGGTCAGCCTTTGTAGGTTCCTGGGTGATGCTGTCTCCATGCCACCAGGTGGTGTGGGTGCCTGAGGCATGGCCTCCATCCCTCCCCAACACCGCTCCCTTCCCCGTGGCTGCCCCACACACAGACGTTTTCCACCTCAGCTCAGGAGGCATTCCAGTATCCTCAATAAATATGCCAGGCCAGGGATGGGTCTAAACCATTTTTCTTAATAGAAGTGAATAATAAATAATATTGTTATGATTCTACATTGAGAGGAGTATTCTTATGATTCTCATAGAAAACTGTGACTTGGAAGAAACAATTATCTTTTTAAAAAGATTTTATTTATTTACTTGTGAGAGAGACAGAGAGAGAGGCAGAGACACAGGCAGAGGGAGAAGCAGGCTCCTTGCGGGGAGCCCAATGTGGGACTTGATCCCAGGACCTTGGGATCCCAGGATCCTCAGGTCATGGCCTGAGCTGAAGGCAGATGCTCAACCACTGAGCCACCCAGGGATCCCAAAAAAACAAAACAATTATTCTCAAAATCTCACAAACGTGTTACACTTGGGAAATTTTCCTGTATTTAATAAAGATGGTGGGGAAGCTGAGTGAGGGGATGCAGGGTCTGTCCCCTCTCCGCCAACTCCTTAGAGATGCTCAGCATGGTCCTTTCGACCTGATTCCACATACATTTTGCACGTAAATGGAAGTTTCTAGAGCCAGATCAGGTTTTGCATTACCGACCAAAGACCTATTTACATGAATGCGCCTCCTCGACTGTACGTAATTAGTTCTGGGACAGGAGTCGAGTGGGATCCTCAGAGCGAGGACTTAAAGTATTAGTTTCTCATATTTATGATTAATGCTTTTCTTATAAGCCCGAGGCCCCAAACAGGATCATGTAAAGCATGTTGGGTTAAATCGTTCTTTGTTACAAAGTACAGACATCACACCTCCGTGAAGCCCTAAGGAAAACCTTGACTTCGTATCTCTACTTTCATCAGAGAGAAGCCAGTTCGGAGCCAGAAACATTGCTTTTTATTATTTATACTTTAAATGTCTTCCTCGGGGTTTGACACTCTTAGAATATGCGCTTCCCATTAGCTGAGGGCAAATTATCATACAGATGTTTGCCTCAGTATCGTTTTATGCAATAGCTTACAGGTGCGTGGGTCCCTACAGCCCCGCTTATTCATTTATTTGTTAATAAAGAGCTCCTGCAGGTCATACACAAATAATAAGTGTCAAAAAGTAATCAATGTGCACACTCTGAGTCCTCTATTGCTAAGAGTTTTACTGGATAATGGAATTCATATTTGGCATCAGTAAGCGGCAAATGTCCCCGCCAAGGGGCAAAATCCCTACATTAAGAATGACCAGACTAGACAATTTCAAGAGGTTCCCAAACTTTCTCCATCCATGGTGCGCTCAGTGGGTCAGCAACGTTTTCTGAAGTGCCCCAGGCCAAAAGAAACAGTCACCAGTTTGGCACGTTAGGTAGATCCAAAGAACCTCACAAGTATTTGCCTCGTAACTACTTTGTAGCCATTTGAAAATATAGTAAATATAATAAAAGGAGAAAAAAATCAAAACTTGATTTCATTCCTCAATAACTTCAAATACTAACAGATGGGGGGTTTGCACCTGTCATGTCCTGCCAGACGTCTTGAGCCTCAGCGTCAGCACAGACATCACCACCCGCATATACTTCACGGGACACTCGTTCCTCGGCACAACAGTCTTCCTCAAACGGCGGCATCATTGGAAAGAGCAAGGCATGGAAATGCTGAGTTACCCCTCACTGAAGTACCCATCGTGCACCTGCAGAGCTAACGCCTGCCCAAGGAGCCAGGTAGTTCCCAAGAGCCTAACGCCCCATATGTCCCAAAGCTCCCCCATTTGCTGGGCGTCTGCTGTGGTACTAGACACCGGGGGTGCACAGATGGGCTCCGTCTTCAGAGGACTCACACCAGCCTTGTCAGGATGCGCACACTGGCTGCTCTGCTGTAACACATCGGGGTCCCATTACTGTGCGTCTTGACCACCCAGCCGGGTTTCTTCCCCAAGCCCTCCAGATGACCATTTTCATATATTCTGTGCCACAGGAAGATTAGGTAAACTGAGAAATAAACAGATCATTAAATCAAGATCGTGTTAGGAAAAAAATTAAAAAGTAATAGATCAGGGTTAATCTTGCTCATAAAGGAAACAGTCACAGTGCAGGTAGCTTTGTTCACCTTCCCAGTCCATTCTCAGCTCCTAGTTTGGCAGCAAAACCAAACCTAAATACATTTTTATCAAATAAATTAACTGATGTCGGATGGCAAGTCATGTCACAGATGCCGCACGTGGAACCTCACGACGAGGTGTTAGAAACGTTCACATTCTTAGATGAAAGAGGCCCGGAGCATGGGGAGTCGGCAACTTCCCTGTGGTCACATGCAGCAAGGGGCTGGCAACCTCAGCAGATCTAATTTCAACATTTATTCTCCTAAGGACCCCAAACTATGACACCCACCTAAGAAGAGGTCACAGTCCACCCCCAGGTACTTTACAGAAGAAAAATCATGTATTTTTAAAATGTCTAACCTCTACTCTAATAAAAGAAGTCCAAGTTTAGCCAGAAGGCTGACTTTTTAATGGGTTTAAGTTTCCAGTGGAGTTATTTTACAGAAAACACACAGTCAAAGTTGTGCCGGGAACTGTTGTACTACTGAATACGGGATTTGCAGAGGGCTGGTTGGTAATAGATACGCATCCAGACCTTAAAGGTATGCATGCTTGGTTACTCAGTGTTTCCATACACAATATGGTGATTTCCACCTCAGCACCACCCATAATCAGAGATTGTCTGAAAAATGGAGCAATATGAAGGGAATGGGAGAGGTGCTTGCAAGAACTGGTTAGCTCTGAAGACACTGCAATTTCTGTTTGAGAACACTAAACACAGCATTCACGATATGATGCTAAGTGGAAAATAAAAGCAAACCATTTGACCCTTGATGTGTGAGAAAAAGATTGTCTCGTGCTGAAATAAGAAGTTTATACCAAAATGGTGTTTATTATTTTCTTTCTCGGTCCGCTCTGAGGTGACCACTGAGGGTGGTCAGTGAGGGTCTGAGCAACGGCAAGACCAGGCGGCGGCAAGTCCGCACTGCGGCTTGTGGCATCTGGGTGCAGCAGGGGTGGATGGTGTGCTGGCCCAGGGAGGGGGCCGCCAGGAGAAAGCATGAGGCCATTCCTCCCATCCTGCATGAGGCCTCGTTGGGCACCGAGCGCCATCAGGGGCTCCCAGGGAAATGCAATGTCTCCTTGGAGCCTGGATAATTGCCCCCAGGCTGGGTTCCTGAGTCGTGTAACAGGAAGAGCAGACTGTCGATGCCCGAGCCGTCTCTGGCCCTTCAGGCTGGCTCCTGCAATCTGAAAGCCCATTAGCAGAGGTAAAGGATCTGTAATCTATAACTTCAGCCATTGACTGCAGGGGTCAAAGGCTCGGTTTGGATAAAGTTAGAAACAGCTTGGACTGTGAACCCTGCCACTGTAGCTCAGGTGAGGATGGGGCAGGGCAGGTGTGCACTGGACAGTAAGAGCCCAAACTGCTGAGGACCACCAAACACACCATAGAATTTAGTTCCACACTTAAGTATATATTTTTAAGGATTTTATTTATTTATTCATGAGAGACACAGAGAGAGAGGCAGAGACATAGAGAGAGAAGCAAGCTCCCTGTGGGGAGCCCTAGTGGGACTTGATCCCAGGACCCCAAGATCATGTCCTGAGCCGAAGGCAGACCCTCAACCCCCTGAGGCCTCCAGGTGCCCCATCATACTTAATTATTTTTCAAAATTAAACTCATGAAAGCCCACAAAATGAAATGTTTGCTATTTCTACATGAAAAAAACTTTGAGGAAAAGTTGAAGTTACATCAAGGCCAAGTCCCTTCCAACGTTTGCAATGGTCTAACTTGGTGAGGGGGGTAGGAAGGTGCATACATACCAGGATTATTCCATGAAGTGTTACTGAAATATTCTCTTTAAAACAGAAACCTTGAGTTTCAAAAATAAACATGGGTCACTTGTAACACAGGAGAACAAAATGTCGGTGACACGCTTTCAGAAGGTGACTTGATTTATTAAAATTATCTCTTTAAGACGATAAAGTGGCTGAATCTCCCTTCTCCATTTTTCACAGGGGATTTTGAGAGCCAAAAATCAGGGAGTAAGATATAATCTCATCCTTCTTAAATCCTCTGGTTCCAGCAGAGACCAAGAGAAGCAGGGAGGGAAGGAGGGAGGACAGACCCACCCTCTCCTGCTGTAGAAACGTTAGCATATCCAGTTGAATCCAAATCAACTCTGTTTTGATGGCAGGGGCTTGGGCTGGAGACGGGCTTCCCCGTGGGGGTCTGAACTCCGTCCCGGGGGTGACACCGGGGTTCGATGGCTGCCATGGTCTCCTTGGTGCTGGGTGATGCGTGTGAGCCAGGCTCGGTGGCCCATCCAGGGGTCTGTGGTCCCTATAACCAGAGGCCTGGAGAAGCCCCAGAGGAGGGGGAGAAAAAGGCTGAAAACTGCAGGCCTCCTTCACTGCCAGTCTTCACACCCAGCACCTTCCTCTCTCCCACCTATCTGCTGCGAACCCTGTGTCACGAGGCTGGCCTGCACCTGCCAAAAAGTGGGTTGTGCCATGAATAAAGCTGTGGCGAGTTCAGAAACTGTCCTTCAGTGAAGTCTTTCTCAGATTCTCACACTTTGTGGACATATCTTTAAAAATAAATGTGGTCGGGATGCCTGGGGGCCTTCGCAGTGGAACGTCTGCCTTCGGCTCAGGGAGTGAACCCTGGGTCCTGGGATCGAGTCCTGCATCTGGCTCCCGGCAGGGAGCCTACTTTTCCCTCTGCCTGTGTCTCTGCCTCTCTCTTTCTCATGAATAAATAAATAAATATTTAAAAATTAAATTAAAAATAAATAAAAATAAATGCAGTGTAACTAAGGATTTACTGAATTCTACACCTGAAGCTTATGATACACTATACATTAGCTAATTGAATGTAAATAAAATAAGATTTTTTTAAAAAGAGAGAGAAAAAAACACAAATGTGATCTAATAAAAGCCTGTGAACCAAGCAGAGTGCTCAGCGTACAGCAGATTGTGCAAATGCCGTGGCGTCAGTGTTAGTGTTTCTCTGCTTTGTGTGTCTACAGGATCTAATCCACGTCCTGCCTGCTGGTTACGTGCTCAACACACTGACTCGGTTGCACATGAAATGGTCCTACCTGTCTTTACAGGGCTAACGTGCGTCATACAAGTGGTGCGGCTTTTACATTTTTCTGACAGCATTGTGCCTTTGTCTTGTTCTGACATGAAAGGCTGCAGGATGTGCAAGGCCGGGGTTGGGGGTGCCCACAGTGGCTGAGCCCTGGGTTGCGTCACACCCGAGGGAGGGCGCTCTCCTGGTGGCAGAGAAGCAGGAAAGCTGGTGCTGCAGGCTGAATCTACAAGTTAAAGCCCTCGCCCCCAGGACCTCAGAGTGTGGCTGTGCGTGGAGACGGGCTCTTTAAAAGGGTGATTAAGCTAAAATGAGGTCAGTAGGGTAGGCTTTAATCCAATCGGCCTGGCATCCATCTAAGAAGAGATTAGGACACACGTGCTCAGGGGACAGGCCCTTGGAGGTCGCCACGGGAAGGCAGCGCGACCCAGCCGGGGAGGGGCAGCCCGCCCTCTGGAGCTTGGAGCCCAGCCTGAGGATGACAAATGCCCCCTGCCCATGTGCCCGAGGGACAAGCTTTGCTTTGGGACATGGCACATCCACGGCCAAGAGCACTGCTGCCCTGCAGGGCCCAATGCAGAGCCCCTGGAGCATCCGCAGCTGCTGCTCCACGGCCTGATCAGGTTTCTCCTGCCGCAGCCCTGTTCCCCGAGCAGCTGGAGGGGGGAGAGTGTCTCCACCTCCCTATGTGGACTACTGGGGTACCCAGATGCCCATCCTGTCCTGGGACCCCGCACAGCCTTGAGTGAGACAGAGCTCGCTAGCAAGTGGTGGCCTGGGCCCTCGGCAGGATGTGGCTGGCCCGTGGTCCCATGCTGGCTGCAGGGGCTGCACTGCCTATGCTCTGCATGACGGCCGGGGCAGAGGCCGAGGCTGGCGTTGCCCGTGGTGTGCAACACCTATCCTCCCATAGGGTGGTCTCTAGTCCCAGTTGTTGGGCCCTGACCACTCGTACCAGGTCATTTCCACTTAAATGGCAAGACTGGGTTTCTGTTGTTGGCACCTGTAGATCCCGGGTGACACCGGCCAGGGCTATGGCTCCCCACCTTACTCTATTTCAGAGACTGGATTGTGTAACCAGCTTCTGAAAACTCAGGGTGTCCAGGACGGTCTTGCTAGTGGCACAGCTTTGTCTTCCCTCGCATGTTGCCAGGACTTTCAGGCAGCCCTGGCAAGCATCTGTCCCATTGTTAGCCATCCCATTATCTCATTATGAAGACACCATAACTCTGCCATTTCCAAACACTCACTAATGACCCTTCCTAGGACTTTCCACCGGGAACCCTCTGGGAAGAGCAGGCAACACGATCCCTCGGCCTGCCAGGTGGTGAGTGGTGTGTGCACAGCTCTCTGCCCTGCTTCAAGAAGAGCTGACTGCAGGTGTAGACATAGGCGGAGCCTGGGGCCTCGGAGGGCCTCATCCACCCACAGAGCCCACGCCCTTCCTTTCTCCATCCTACTGTGGTACAAACACCACCATCCAGGAGGTAAGATTTGCAAGCACTTGGTTTTGAAAACATCTGTGAATCCCTGTGGTCCATGTTGCACTTTCCTGAGACCATGTCCATCTACATTTCACGTGAGAAGTCATTCTTAGAGATTTGAAAAACTGAATACTTGCTTTTTTTTTTTTCCTAAGGACAGCAACTTGGCAAGATCTGGGCAAGCTTAACCAAACCACATACAATATTTTGCACAAAGAAAGAGTAATTAGGGCAGCATGTACTCTCACATGAAATACTAGATTACCCGGGAAGCCAGAGGGGTCCTGTGTCTATCAGCATTGATTTGATGTGTCAAGGAGAAACAATGTCGTGTAGAAAATGCAATGAGGCAGAGCACATAGTTATGTATTTAAAGCATGCTTGGTTATTTGCCGTTGGAAATTTCTGTTTGGGATGCCAAGGACATTATCGGGTGGCAGTTGACTACGTTGCAATGTGACCCCCACCCTCCCTTCCTGTCCTTGGCTGATCCTGCACTGCCATTCCATTTATGAAAACAAAAGTGACTTTAATGTGAGGGGGTAAAAGATAAAAGAGATCCTGCCAAATAATGGAAACAAACAACAACAACAATAATAATAATAATAAAAAAAAACAAAAGCAAGCCCGTTTGGTGCCTGATGAGTTGGGTTACATCCCAGCTAGCAGAGCTGGAAATCCGGAATTTGGTCCTTGAAGCTAGGCTTTATGTTTGGAAACGTCCTCTTTAATTGGCACGTCCGGGTGAGACACAAAGGGAGAAGCACGGCTAATGAATCATGCTCTATGTTCTCCCAGAGATGTTTTGTATTAAAACAGACACAATTAAATTTGAGCCTTTATATCAAATAATTGGAGACACGTGTTTGTGGTAAATTCTAGAACATAGGACAAGAAGAGACAGCACGGCTCAGCCCAGTGAAGGAGAAATCCCAAATGAGGGGGGCGCTCGGTGGTGGACCATCCTTGGAAACCTAAAGAAGCATATCCTCACTTCTACGTCTCAGGGACCAGGGCTTATTCCTTTGTATACACTGAAGCACTCATAGAAGATCAACCAAATGTGGGATCATGACCAGTGGATGAACAAGCCTTCAGAGCAAAGCCTTATTTGCCATAACCTGACACCAAAACCTGCTAAAAGCTGACAGTGTGACTAGTGGAAGACAGTCGCCAGATTTCACTGGATGGAGAAGAGACATCCACAACGTGAACATGGTGTGTGGTCAACTCGGGAAGAAACGATGCTCCCGAGATTGGCACAGGGAGCTCATTGGGACTCAGGGTCAGGGGGTGCCATTGGGTTCAGGGCCTCGTCAGGCCCCAGCTGCAGAGGTGAGGGAGGCAGAGGATGGGCTGCCACCCAGGGACTGAGGGGGGACCACCTGGTGTGAGGTCAGGGCATGGGCTCTCCTTTATTACCCCTTCTAGCTCCTTCTAAAATTTGACAGCACTTCCTTCTCTCCAGCACGCAATTTTTTTTTAACGTATTTCAAGAATTAGGATTCTCAGCTTGAGCAAGTGGCTTTGGCTTTGCCTTTCTTTCTGCCTTTGTTTTCTCTCTCACCAGCTGAGCCCTTTGCTTCCCTCCTCCTGCCCAGGCCAGGCTGGGTCAGGGAGTCTGCAAGGGTGAAACCCAGGGGTCTTTGTCCGGTCAGATGGCCATTGACCAAGAGGTGGCTTCTCTTTGGGTTCTCATCTTAGGCTGACATCTACTAATAACAGCAGTGAATCTGCAGTCTTATTCTGTTTCTAGCTTTTGCTCACATGGGTCCACCCAGAGCTGAAACCCGACGTGCCATTGCCAGTGCCTTGGAGACCAGCAGGACCCTGGCTCCACCTGTGCTAGGATTTCCATTTCTTTCCAGTTTCTGGTCCATAAGCAGACGTGTCTCTGCTCTGAGTCTTTTTACATTTCATCTTGTTTGCCCTTGTTTTGCTTGGGAGCACAGAATGCTTTGAAGCCAGAATTTACTGCTCAGACACAACCATGTTTTAGAAATAAAAATATTAATCTAATTCTATAATATAAATACTTAATTTTAGTACTTGGTTGTTATGGTAGGCTTTCTCAAAGCTAGAATGGAGACAAGCATCCCAAACGTCGTCTCCAAGGATCATTGAGAGAAGGCACACTTCAGAATTTCTAGTTTCCTTCTTTCAAGAATAATGCATTGGAGATAAACCATGTTCCACTCATTCAATGAAACTGTAATCCAGTGTCAAAGTCTTCAGCTCGGAAGTCACACCTGCCATGTGTGTCCAGGACTCCAGGAGGGCAGGCCGCACATGGCCTGGGGGCTGGTCCCTCTGGGCTCATGATGGATTCTGATATTCAAGGTGGTGCCAACAGCTTCTGATACTGCCCGTGTGCACACTTATCATGTTTGGTAAGATTGCACTGATTGACATTGGTAGAAATATCCTTCATGTATGTTCTTAAGCTGGAAAGAAAGCAGGACTGATATGCTCTCTGGAAAACATTGCTTGATTAGCGATTATTTGGAAACAAACGAAAAATAGCACATTTGGTTTAGTAGCTGCTCTACAAAGCTTTTCACTTTCTGAAGTGTCATTCTCCCATGCTCAAGAGGCTGCAAGTAGCTAATGACATACATTTAATATAATAATTAGGTGTTTCCAAGTGCCGATGGAGACAGAGAGGGGTGTGCACGGTGCTTCCATGGAAAGTCTCCCTAATGAAATTCCTTTCCCTCAGACCGGATGTGCGTTGGTAACAGACAGGCATGCCACAGACGGATTTCTTGTGGCCCAATCACACGAGGAGCATCCACTTCATAGAGGCAAAATGTAACAAACAAAAAGCACTTTTATTTGGTAAATTAATCCCTAAATTCATATTTGGTTTCAAGAAAGAGGTAATTTCAAAACAGCACAGCATGAAAACAAAGCAAAAGCAAAAAAAAAAAAAAACAGAAAATAAAAAAAATGCTTAGTTTTAGAAGGTTATTAATTTGAAATTTAAGTGAACATATCAGTCCATGGGGAGTGGGAGCTGGGGGCATTCATGAGGGGAGCTCTCTTGGTCTCTGGGTGCTGCGCGGCTGTGCTCAGGGGCTGCCCCTGGGACAGAGGCGCCCTCCACCTGCCGTCCATGTCCACAGAGGCTGTCCCCCAAGAAATGGCAAGCAGCAAGCAGACGGAGCCAGTCCCGAGGCGCCCTCCGGGAGCCGGCATGACCCCAGCGCCACAGCATCCCGCGTGGGCCTGGGTTTGAGAGCTAGTGGGGAAAGGACGGGCCCCTGAACCTAGTGGCCACAACATCTGCCGGTGGTACTTTCCCATGAGAATGCCGCACTCGTGTACCAACTTCAACAGATAAGAGAATCTCTGGTGGGCGGTGGGAGCCGGGGCTCTCACTGTTGAGGGAGGGCTGCAGAAGAGATGGAGAGCAGCATAGCGCAGTTCACGTGCATGCCGGCCTGTGCTGTGTCTGCCGAGCGGACGTGGAAACACAGCGGCCCCGTGGGCAGCCAGCACGTCCACCCCCTCCAGGTGAGCCTGCGTCCTGCCGGGGTGGGGCGCCGGGGAGGAGAAGCGCCCGCAGTGGTGGCGTGTGTTGGGGACACCGAAGCTGCCGAAACAGCTCCCAGAGGGTAAAGCTGAAACAGTTTGGGCAAAAAGATAAATAACGTGGTATTGGATTATAAACTGAAGTATAACATAAATATCCATAAATTCATAGCGGCAAACAAAACATAATGGGATAAGTAAATGGAGAAAGGAGACAAGTTTCCATAACAGAATTCCAAATAATTTATGTGGCTACTCCCCCCAGAGTAGACGGAACAGCCTGAAGGGTGGCCTGAGTTTAGTGAGATGTTCCCCAAAAGAGCAGCAAGGAAAGGGAATGGGGCACCTGAAGGACACCCAGCCAGGTAACAGGCAGTTAGCAGCAGGGGTGTGCCCTGCGGATAGGGTGCAGGCAGGTGTGACCATGCCACTGCACTGCTGTGGTCTTCCCCACCAAGCCCATGCGTCCTAATCATGAGAGCGGCCTCAGGCAAGCTCCGCGGGAGAGGCGTGCTACACGCACCTGCCCCGTGCACCTGGGACTGCCGGGGTCCGGGTGCGAGGGCAGCGGAGAAACACCCTCCACGAAGCCCGAGCAGCCGTGTTGCCTACGAGTGATGGCGGTCCCGGTGGCGGTCCTGGGGCAGGAGGACAGACAGCAGGGAGGAGCCGGGGAAGTGCAAATAAAGGATGGAGTGTGGTTGAGACAGCGTTGGTGCTGGCTCCTCCGTCATGACAAACACGCCAGGGAGACAGGAGGGGATAACCAGGAACTCATCGCGGTCCTTTGCAAATTCTGCAAACTGAACGTTGTTCTGCAATAGAAAATTTCACTTGAATGTGAGAAGGTAAAGCCAAAAAGGAACTCCCTTCTCAGAGGCGGGTCTTTCTTTTTCCCTTTCCCAGTGTGTTTCTCTGGATAGTTCTATTGGTTCTATTGACGCGGCAACAATTGGGAGAGGTCCCTGTGAAGGAACCATGCGAAGGAAAGGTGACAGTCCACGCCCTGCCCAGTTCCTGCCGTCCTGACACCCCCACCGTGGGCGCCAGAGCCCAGTGCTGCGTGCACAGGTCTTCTCCAACAGAACCGGGCTTTTCAGCGGGAGCAGCTCGTACAGAGGCGGTAAACATTCCCGGGTGTCACAGACATGACACCTAGACATTTCATTTCTGCCTTAAAAACCCCCCATTTATAAGTCTCAGGGTTGTGTTTTCGTCTTATTTCACGTTGGGTGAAGGCTAGGTGTTCCCTTTCTTGGTAACTCTCTAAAAGGTGCAGCAGGTGTATCCTGGAAAGGGAGGACAGGAATTGTTGTTCTTCGTCACAGGAGGGAAACAGTTAATTTCAGCCCCATGACAGTTTTCCAGCGAACAATGGTCTCAGCGCTGACACGGGGCAGTGATGAGCGGGTGCGGAAGAACTGAGTCACCGCTGCGCAGGGCAATCACGGAGAACATCGACTCTCTCCCAGCCAAAATTCTATTAATACGAGTGTCAGCCCGAGAGTGGATCTCAGTGTGCGCGTCGGAACGGTGCAGCAGAGAAAATGAGGCCTCTCCTCGGGGACAGACTTCTCTTTTTCTCCGCGAGAGTCTTCATTATTCAGGCATTGTGATACTTCTCCTTTATTTGTGTAAAGATTAAATTGCACATGATTTCTAATGTTTCCGCTACTCCAACTGTCATAGGTCGATGACCTTCATGCAAGCCAGATAATAGATACATCGTCTAGGGCGTAGGGACCGCTGTCCTTACACAGCTCACTACTTCCCCATTGTTATAAGTCGAAAGCAATTAAATAAAAATACAAGTTAAGGCATCTCAAGTATCCCAAGAATCTCATATGTATCCCTATGTGGCCGTATTTTAGCACTAATGTGTGCTATTATCTGGTGGTAGGTGAGAACCAGATGCCTGCACGAGACCCTAAGGGTGGGAGATGCGGGGCATTGGCAAGGATGCCAGGGAAGGAGCTCCGCACCGTGGCCTCGAGAAACAGGCTCTCCATAAGTGTGAACCTGCTCGTCAAGAAACCCTGTGAACCCCATGTGTTGGCACCACCTCTATTTTGCTCAATTTCCTCCTGTCCCTGTACACACATAAATGTAATTAATATTTGGTAAGCCCGTCCTAGAAAAAAAATACCACATTATCCCATCTTTTGTATGGTTGCTCCAACGGTAGAGGCTTACCAGTTAGTATTTAAGAGGAATCATGGTAATAGATTACACATATCATAGGACAACTGCTTGGAGACTATCCACATGGGTGCCAGTAGAGGTCATCACACCAGCCACCTCCCCACATGCATGTCCACGGTAAGAACACACACGTGCACACACATACACCAGCCCCTGTGACCACACACCTACACACAGAGTCCACACTACAGGCTCAGGTCACCAGCCTCTGGGAGTGCTCCCACCCGACCCTAGCCACAGCCTCCATGTCACATATGGTCCCCTCCCTCCCACAGCCAGTAGAGCCCACCAAGTGTCTAACAGGCTGTTGTGGAAATTAGCGAGCTCACTTCTGAGACAGGAAGGCACACGCATCCCAGCTACCGCCTGGTGCTGTTGCTACGGCTCTATGGGCAGCTGCTATGCTGGGAGGACCGGCAGGCCATGCTGGGGGACAGAGGCCAGCAGCTGCTGGCGGGGTGAGGGGGTGGTGACCTCTTAGGCCCATGAGCCCTCCTGTGACTGTGCAACTGCCAGCCCATGGTTGCAGCCTGGAAACAGTTCCTGCTCCAGAATCTGCTACCGAGCTGCTCCTGTCTGTGAGATGGGGCATGTGGTGGTTTGGTTCCACAGGGGGGACCATGTGTCGCACAGCAGGACACCCCCTCAGGTCACACACGTCGAAGCCCACAACAGGTCCACCCTCCAGGGCCCCAGTACTCCCAGATGCCCACCTCCACAGGGCTGGGTCCCTTCCAGGCTCCCAGCCCCCGCATACTCCATTTGGAACTCATGGCCTTTTGCTTGCTGCACACCTTCCCCTAAATCCCTTCAGCTTCTCCTCTCACTGAGGCCTGGTCCTCCCTGTGGGCTATCTGCCAGGCCATTCTTACTCATGGGATGGGGACCTCGCTGCTCCTGCATCTACTCTGTCCCTTTGTCCTTCCTTCTCTGCAAACCTCCACTGGAAAGCTAGGCCACCTGCTGGATCACCTGTCTTCCTGAAGACATGACCCATTTCAGTGACCTTCCTCTCATATCTCTGTTGTAATAGCGCAAGGTGCTTGCCCGGTTCACTCCTGTGAGGCTTCCTCACCTCCGTTCACAGCCACAGATAATTGTAAAAGTTAAATGATTGCTGAAGACTACTTTGCATATTAACTTTGAAATAACACGGTGTACATGAGGTCATCCTGGGCTTTGACTGGTAAATAAGAACTCAAGGAATTCCTGGAAGTACGTGCCCGTGTGGATAAAGAGTGCACCCCAGGGTGCCTGTGTCTTCACAGAGCAGAGGCCAGCGGAGTGGCATGTCATGTGACACCAGGGTGCTGTGCGGCATGTGGCGATGGCCTCGGGCAAGCACATTACGATCCTGTTCCCTAACCCTGGCCTGACCTCTCTGGGCAGTATGACCAGCCCTTGATTTGACTTCTCAAAGAAGTCTTGTTGGCCCTGGCTCTTGGGATCATCTCCACCCATGTGTCTGTGTTGCTTCTGGGTTGTTGCGCCCAGGAATGAAGGAGAAAACAAAGTGTTGACTGAGTGAGCCAGTGAACAGCTTACATGACCAAAATACTGGAAGCCACCAACATGAGTTCTAGATCCAAGGTTAGGATCCTGCCACTGTTGGGGTCACTGTTTATGAAGAATGTTTTTAGGGGGAACCACCCCATCTGGGACACTAGGTGATGTCTGGGGGACTTGGAGACATTTGGGAGGGGGGAAGGTGATGCTGGGATCTACTAGGTGGGAGTAAGAGGTGCTATTAAAAACCCTATAATATACAGAACAGCTCCTGTCACAAAGAATTATTTGACTCAAAATATCAACAGAGCTGAGACTGAGAAACCTGATCTAGTCTGAAATTTAAGGAAGAACATAAGAAGGTTCCCCTTGCAGCTGGCCTGGGAGGGCTTCCAATGTGAGCAAGCATCTGAGCTCATCCTTGACATGGGGACGTGTCTGGGAATGAAGGATTGGGGGCACAAGACAGAACAGACCACAAGCAGAGGTGTCCAAGCAGGAAGTCATGGCGTATGCAAGCAGGGAGGCATCGTTTGCTGGAAAACAGGGACATGAAGCAACAGAATGGTGGCAAGTCTGGAAGGAGGCCAGAGTGGGGACAGAGGTTCAAAGCCTTATGGGTGTCCTGTTGCTTAAAGACTCTTCTCACTGAACTCTAACTCAACAAGTCCTAGAAGATTCCAGCATCACTAATCATCAAAAATGCAAATCAGAGCTTCCGTGAGATAGCCCCTCACACCTCATAGAACAGTCATTATCAGGACCGAATAGGCAGAGAGAGCAAATGCTGGTGAGGACGTAGAGAAAGGAGACCACTGCGTGCTGGGGGAGGGAATGCAAAGTGGTGTGGCCACTGCGGAAAGCATATTGTGGTTCCTTAAAAAAAAAAAAAAAAGGAGATAGGGTTACCATGGGATACAACAATCCCACTTCTGGGGATTTATCCACTCTAACTGCCAGGGATTCATCCAAAAGCAGGGCCTCGTGGAGTTCCTGGCAGGTTGTTCATAGTACTCGAACCTTGGATGCAGCAAGTGTGCATCGATGATCAAAGGGTGAACAAAGTGTTGTTAATCCATGCAGAGGCATGTTACTCGGCCTTAAAAGTAAGGAAATTCTGTGCATCTACCCCATGGATGTGCTGTGAGCATACGTCACTGAGTAAAGCAAACCCTGAGTGATTGCCTGCCCATATGTGGGGTCCCCGGAGGAGTCAAATTCACCAACACAGAATGTGCCACGATGGCCCCAGGGTGGGGGTGGGAGGATGGAGAGTGGCGTTTAACAGGTACGCCCTCAGATTTGCAAGTTGGAAATATTATAGTTTTTGCAATGCGCTGAACGTGTCTGCCCCTCAATATTCCCCCTTTGAAATTCCAACCCCCGAGGGGATGGTGTTAGGAGGTGGGGCCTCTGGGAATTCATGAGGTCATGAGGGGGGAGCCCAAATCCCAGGGTTCATTTGAGACAGGGCTCTCAATTGCCTTCCTTCTACTGCGTGGGGAGAAAATGGGAAGTAGGCCGTCTGCAACTCAGGGGAGGAGGGCTCTCCAGGGCCCCAGCGCTCTGGCAGCCGAGTTTGGAGGTGCGGCCTCTGGGACGGTGAGAAATTATTTGCTTGTTGGTTATAAGGCACCCAGTATGTGGTACTTGGTTACGGCAGCTGGACAGACTGAGACTCGCCGACCGTGTTCTTGAGGGAAGGGGACAGCTTGCAGAGGGGACAGCAGGGTCGCCATGTGTCCCACCAGGGCTGCCACCTGCACGCCGCCAGCCGGCATCTGGCTTTCTGGTTTGAGTCAATCATGGGAGCTCCTTCTGGAAGGGGCAGCAACACCAGGTGGGGCACACGAGTTCCCCACGTGAAACACACGTTTCCAACGTGGATCTGTGCTTCTCCATGAACCCACATGTCTTAAGTCACCCCCGCGGCCCCCTTGTCTGTACACCCCCTGCTCACCGTTGCTCCACATGTGCCCATCACATCTGCTCCTAACAGCTCCCGCTGCAAGCTCGGACTGGAGCCCCTGCCCCCAACCCAGGATAGAGACCCACTCCTTGGTGCCCCTGGGGGATGCTGAGGTCTCTCCTGGGGGCCTGTCTGTTGCCTCGGCCCGTGTGGCTAATGGGGCGCTTAGGATCCAGGGATGGGAGGCCCGTCGGCCACATCGAGATGCCCCTGCCTCCGTGGCCGTCACAGACAATATCACTGGTGCACCTGGCAGGCCTGGGTTACCGTCACAGGGACGCTTTCTTTGGTTCGAAATGGAAAGTTGACTGCGTCATCCCCAAAAATCTGTGTGGACAGGAGGCTTCTCCTCTGATTCCCTCTCCATGTTCTTAAGTGTTTTTTCCCTTGTTTCTCCAAGTGGTCTTCTGCCCAAGGACTTGCACAAATGAAGCAGCTATGGCAGCAGATGCGGCCCTGCAGGGTGCGGGCACCTCTGGGTGCTGGGATGTGCTGCCCATACCCCGTTTCTCCCCGGAACCTCCCTGCTACCCCTGGGAGCTTCAGGGTGCCTTGTGGAGCATTTGGAAGGCAGGGCTCCTGCTCTACTGACTTTTCCGTCCCCGCTGACTGGCCTTAATGGGCACATGATGCAGCATAAAGCCAGGGACACCTGAGTGGCTCAGTGGGTTAAGCGTCCAACTCTTGATCTCAGCTCAGGTCTTGATCTCAGGGTCATAAGTTCAAACCCCAAACTGGGTCCCACACTGGGCATGGAGCCTACTTAAAAAAATGTTTTTAAATAAAAATTAAAAATAAATAAAAATAAATGAATTGGAAGACATCGAGGCCTCACACAAATGCTAATAACTCTCCAGACCTGATGCTTACTTTTTAGAATTTTCCACATCCATCACACTCCTATGAAGTTGGCAGATTCAACACCCTTCCCACTGCGTGCAACCCCACAATTTGCTTGCCCTGCCCCCAACGGACACTCCCCCTGCCAGCGCCCTCGTCCTCTTGGCTGGAAGCCTTGTTCTCCTGCTCAGAACATAGGAACTTATTCCAACCCAAAAGACAACAACAAAAAAAAAAAAACCCTGAAAGTAGGCCCACTCCATACCAGGTGACCATTTCTCTGGAGTACTGTAATGCTGACAATTTTAAATAATAACAAATTTTCCAAAAGATCTATTAAAAGCCAGTAATTTGTCATTCTGGACACTACCAAGATCGATACCACCTCAGAGAAGCTGACTTGAGACAGAAGAACAGGCGGGGAGAGCTGAGGGCAGCCTGGGGCGGCGGGCATCCCCAAGGCCCAAGCCTGGGTGCGTGTTCGGCTGTCCCTCTTCCAGTGTGTGCTCTCCCGTGACACCCCCTGCCCAGCCCTCACTCTCGAGGGGCTGACGGGGAGGAAGCCCACCATCTGCAGCTGGACACGGCCTTGGACCCACTGCTCCCCCGGCCAGCCTGCCCCAGCCAGCCTGCCCAGGCCTCTGGCGGCACAAATTCACATCTCAAATCACACCCAAAAACAGCTGAAAATCATAGACGATTCGAGGTCTACCCTGTGAGCTGTTCTCGGTCTATTTTCCTGAGCAAGGTTACATTCAAGGACACATTAAACAGATTCAGTAAATGACTTTGCTGTATTACTGGCAAAACACAGGTACAGAAAGTTGCAGAATTTCTTATAATTCACGATGTCCACTCAGACTTGACTGGGAAGATTTTTTTTAAAGATTTTATTTATTTATTCATGAGAGACACAGAGAGAGAGAGAGAGAGAGAGAGAGAGAGGCAGAGACACAGGCAGGGGGAGAAGCAGGCTCCATGTAGGGAGTCTGACACAGGACTCGATCCCAGGACTCCAGGATCACACCCTGGGCTGAAGGTGGCGCTAAACCGCTGAGCTACCCGGGCTGTCCAACTGGGAAGATTTTTACTATGATTCTATGTGTGTGTGTGTGTGTGTGTGTCCTTGTGAGTTTGTATGTGTTTGTGTGTTTGGGCCTGTGTGTATCTGTGTGCATATGTCTCTACACGTGTGTATCTGTGTGTGCATGTGTGTCTCTGTGTGTATCTCTATATGTGTGTCTTGTGTCTCTGTGTGCATGTGCATGTGTTTCTGTGTGCCTGTGTGTGTCCCTGTGTGTCTCTGTGTGTCTGCATGCGTCTGCATGTGTGTCTGTGTGCCCGTGTGTATGTGTCTCTGCGTGCATGTGTCTGTGTGTTTGTGTGTGTCCCTGTGTATCTGTGTGTGTCTGCATATGTCTGTGAGTGTGTCTGCCCATGTGTAGGTCTCTGCATGTGTGTGCATGTGTGCATCTGCATGTGCCTGTGTGCCTGTATGTGCCCCTGTGTGTCTTCATGTGTGTGCATGTGTGCATATGTGCATCTGCATGTATGTGTGTGTTCTTGTTAATCTGTATGTGTTTGTGTGTCTCGGCCTATGTGTATATGTCTCTACATGTGTGTATCTCTGTGTGTGCATGTGTCTATGCGTGCATGTGTGTCCCTGTATGTCTGTGCCTGCATGTGTCTGTGTGTGTCTGTGTACCTGTACGTATGTGTCTCTGCGTGCGTGTGTGTCTGTGTGCCTGTGTGTGTTTGCGTGTGTGTGCACATGTGCATGTGTCCAACTGCGTGTGTGTGTGTGTGTGTGTGTGTGTGTGTGTGTGTGAGAGAGAGAGGGAGAGACGGAACCCTGAGCCTGAGTCCCATACCCATTGATCTGTCTCCCCTTCTCTGGTCTCAGACCCTGGCTTGCCCCTGTCCTGAGGCACCTGTCTCCACTCTGATTTCCATGGGCTTACTTCATTACTGTAAATCATCTGGTACACGATCAAACCTGATAAATTAAAGACCCAAAAATAAAAGCAGAGAAGTGGCTGGCTGGGTTCCTCCTGGTTGAATTACAATCAGCAAATAGATGAATAGATGACCCTGCATTGTTCCTATCATATATATATATATATATATATATATATAAAGGACTCTGGCCACTCAGAGGATTTTGCGTTAATCAGTAATATCCCTCGTCGCCTTTGTCTGGCCTGCCCGTGCACTGTCCTCCCCTCCATGTGCGTGTTTATCGTGCTCTCCCAAAAGCCCAGAAGCCCACAGGTCAGAGAACAGGGTTTTGATGGATTATGGGATTGTAACTGTCCCTGCCAGTTGACAGCTTTTATTGGCTGGGAGGATGAGCCTGTAAACCTTTATATAATTATTGTATTAAAGGCGCTGTGTCTCTGTGTTGCTGGCGCTTGTTCAGGGATCAATGTGAAGATAATTTCAAAAATGAATAGTAAGTATTGATCGTCCCACGGTGGAGCCTTATCAGTGGCTGAGGCCGGCAACTGCAGATTATAACTTCAATGTCATTTATGACGATATGATACGTATTGCCGAGGAGCAATTTAAACAAAGGGCTGATTTAATTCACAGTGGATTTTTGTAGTGTGATGGGTAATAAATCACAATCTATGTAATTTTTAGAAATGAACACATGTTGGCAGTAGTTCAGGGCAGTTCCTGAGAGATCTGGAAATGACCAGGGAGGGGGACATCCGCCGAGAGCCCCTTCTGAATGATTGGGCTTTGCTTGATTCTGGCATTCACATGACCTTGGGGTCCCTGCTGGCAGCTGCTGGTTAATTTTCTTCACTGAGGACACAGTTTAACTTTCTATCTGTCTGCCAATTACCTGACATTTCCAACTTATCACCTCCTATTTTTTAAATGATTGGAGGCACATCCACATTTTGACATTTTTTTAAAGCAAGTATTCATTTTGTTTGCTGCTGAGGCCTCTCTCTGTCACTCTGCTATAGGATTCCTTTTTTCTTAAAAAAAAAAAATTAGCACCAGTTTACATAACCACATAAAGACAAAACCCAGCCATATTTTGCTGCTGTCTCTCACACATCCCTGGTTGGGTGGATCGTGTGCCATTAGCCCAGGGCGGTTGCTGGGATCGTACAGGCGGCCTCTCCGGGAAATCATACTTAGCAGTGCTTGTTTGAAGAGGGTTTTACTCTTTAAAAACAAATCTTTGTAAAGCAAATCATTAAGGAATATTGAAACAACATGAACGGATTGATTCAGCCTTAGCCCTCTAAAAATGCAAAACTTGGAAGAACTAGCCAGGAATTATAATCCGCTGATTTTTGTTGTTATAATACTAAGGACGTACTTCACCCCCACCACTGCCCCCCCCACCTTGAGGAAGGGACTCTAGGTATTTTAAGGCTGTGGGGTGCAAATCCCTGGGAAGGAAGAATAAAGGAGTAGAGAGTGGAGACAGGGTCCAGGAGGGCCTGCAAGAGGGAGGGTGCGCCTGGATCACACTGCGGAGCCTGGGGCGGTGCAAGAGCCAATGCATCTGTGCCCTTGGGCCCGGACTGCACCCCTGTGTCTGTCCCTGAGAGCGAGGACCCAGGGCACGAGGTTATCACATGTCCCAGGCCATCTTCTATCCCCGAGGATGAGGACAAGCTCCAGGGAATGGATTTGTCGGCTGGTAGATCTGTGGCTGTGCCCACCCCCAGCTGGCAGCTCCCATCTACAGCCCCCTGCCCCAGCCCGGGGCTCCTGGGCCTCCCTATTCATGGCCTCAAATCCCCTCTCCTGTAAATGCTGCCCCGAAGCCCTAAACTTTCCCTTCTCACATGAGCACCTGGTGAAAAGCCTTGTTTTACATCATTTATACGGATATTGGTTTGTAAGGACTGTTGCTCATCATCGTGGCTGTGAGCCGGCAAGCCTGCTATAGGCATCCACTCCACGTTCGTTCCTGCACTTACAAACCCCCTGCCGGGCGCTATTCATCACACAGATACCACCTCCCTCCCACGCTGTCTACCTGGGTCTGGCAAAGCTGCCCTCCTCCTTTTCTTCTTACCTCGCCAGGGTTGTCTCTTCTTTCCTCTGGAATCTCCTGAACTCTATTCACTAACGGAATTCCATGGAAGGACCTGGAGGGGTTCCAGGCATTGTTAGGGATTGCTTGTCCTCATGCCTGTGATGTATGGTCCCCCGTCCCCGAGGGCCTCACCTGGGCCATGCCCGGCTCCTGCTGAGGGATGTCCCTGCCCAAGGGCCCTGCAGTCCTGTCCTGAGCCCTGTGGCCCCAGGACGCTCCTTTCTGTAGAGCACCTGCAGCTCTGCAGCTACCCCACCCCCACCCCCACCCCCAGGATCTCTGCCAGACAAGGCTGCTTTCCCTTCACGATAAACCTCACATCCTCCAGCGTTGATTTTTGATTTACAGTATAGAGTTTGGCTTTTTATCATAAGAAATGTTGAAATAAATTTACTTGGACAGACATTTATTGAGTCCCTGCTGCATGCCGGGCAAGATGCTGACTCCCCAAGCTGCAGAGGCAAGATGCAGCCGGGCTTCCAGGAGCCCCTGGCACAGAAGGTGGGAGATGTGCGCTGGTGGCACGTGAAGACAAGGTGGGGAACCCTGGTCCCAGGGCTGCCCCCAGGGGGCCTGGAGGGCCAACCTCACCAAACAGCCAGAAAACCACAGGGACGACTTTTAGGGCCAAGGGTTACTCTCAATCCCGTGGTTTCTGTGTTCTATTGTTTTGATGCATTATCCATTCAACAGCTTCGTGAGCCATCATTTTGGAAAGTTATACCAATAAAATACTATAGTCTTTAAATTTTCCCCAATTTTCGGCCTCATTACCTCTTGTAATAAGGATACAGTTACATTTGCAGCCTGTACTGTACTTAAGAGCCAATGCACAGTTAATGAGGAACGTGTCTTTGGAATCACAACATTTCTAATGTTTTCTGGTGTTTCATTTCTAATAGTAACAGGAGTGGGAGGGTAACTAACTGACTTTTCAACCTGTGTGCTGGATTCTCTCTCTACAATTTGAGATGCAAATTCTGTGAAAAGACCTTGCTGTCGTGTCTTCTGTGCACGCAGCTCGCTTTCACCTGCCTGGGTGTCACGATGTTTTCAGAGGCTGGTCCTGGGGCAGCATGCCGCCTGAGACACATGACCTAAAGCCTTGAAGTGATTTTAACAATTGTAATAATTAAATCTTAAAGCATGACAGTAAAAAAAAAGAAAAAAGAAAAAAAAAAGTCTAACTCTTTGATATGATTAGCTTGTTTCATAATAATCATATTTATTTGCGTCCTAGTTTATGGCTTTCACGTTGTGCTCTCTCTTATCTTTGTACCAAGAGTGTGAAAGAAACCTCATTATTCTACTGTTTTCCCTTAAGAGCAAATCCTTAACAATGGGATTGGTCCCCCTTTATCAGGCTCTTCTAAACATAAGCCAGACACCGTGGCAGCGATCTCACAGCCCACCCCATAGCTGTGTCCATCACCTCCGGGGGAAGCAGGCATCATGACCCAGGCGGCACCGATGAGGGGACAGGGCGCGTTGCAGGAGACGGCCGGCCTGAATCCAAAGTCCGTGTTTCAAAAAAATCAAAGCCTCCAAAAGACATTGTTCTTCCTCTAGGTGGTCAGAGTCTAAACACTTGTAGAAACGTAGGAATTTATCTGATCTTTTGAGATCTTGAGCAGAGGGGATTTCATTCTATTTCCTCGTGATCCCCTCTGAAAACATCAGTGCTCCTGGTCAGGGGAAAAAGAACCACAGAGTTTAACCTCATATTTGAGTGAGTAGATTAAATGCAGACCCTCCAAAGTCCCATCTGGGTCTCATCAGTAATCCTCAGGACCACTGGTCCTGCTGACTGATCCCACAAAGTCGTAGGTACCTGACCTCAGCCTGAGCTCTGTCCTCCCCCAGCTCTGAAGCTGGACCTGCCCCGAGCCTGCGCTGGCACATGCCCACCCCTGAGAGACCACAAGGCAAAGATGAAATGCTCCCGGAGCCACCCTGCCCTCCTGCCAGCCCTGCCCCCGTCCCTGCCCTGGCCCCTACACCCCCAGCCTGGGGGTCCTCCTTCCAAGACAAGCCCCTGTGCCTGACCCTAGACACGTGGGCTCTCCTAGCCAGAGCAGCCTCCCTGCTGCAGACCCACCTGCCATCTCTTGCTTCAATAGGACTTTCCTTCTTTCATTGCCCTGATCCTTGGCTCCCCTGCAGTCATTCCTCTAAATACAGTCTCTCCTGGCCAGGCTTGCATTGGTTTTTATTGGAAACACTGATCTTTATCAATAGAAAAGTGCAGCTCAACTAATGCACCATCCATGAAGCAAATCGCTTCTTCTGCTGGTTAAGTTGCCCCAGTTCTGCCCGCGTGGCCTCCATGTACACAGGTGCCCACCGCTCCTCTCCTCCAAAGCTTCTACTAAGCATTAATTTAGTCATTTTGGAAGATTTAGAAACAATTATTTTAGATGGAACAGATTTTATACATGGCAAGGTAATAAAGCAGGTGGTTATGAAGCCCTGTGCTATAAGCTCTACACAATTAAATAAACTGCCATAACCGTGTTCTCTCTAACGGTTCACCAGGGTGGATTTGGGGAACAATGAGGAGTGACTAACCTAGAGAATAGAGGCTGAATGCACGTTATCAGACAAATGACACTCTCCGGCCACTACCGAAACCCGAAATGAAATGCCCCGCGTATATGTGACCATGCACGCGTGCGGTTCCTGCTCATTTGTGTTAGTGGAAGGGGTCAGAGATGCGGATAAATCAATGTATCCGACTATTCTAAAATAATTACTATTGATCTATGGAAGACTGGAATTCTTGCCTTTATATTTGAATATCGATATATATGACACCCCGGAAATCCAGAGTCTTTGAAGCAAAGTGATGATGACACCTTCTAAAAATACCCATCAGCAACGTACTTGCAAAACCCTTGATTTCTGAATCCTCGCTCACCTACCGTCTCTCCTCCCCCACCCAGCAGAATGGACCACCTTCTAGTATGTGCTGGAACTTTGTAGTCACCTTTCCCTTTCCTGCTAGAAAAACAGGGCTCATTCAAACAGGTCAGTTTGAGGGGGACCTGTTTGCACAGGTATGTCCAGGGAGGTGGGAAGGCAAGGGACAGCTCATCATGGGCTAACGGGAATAGGTGCTGTCTTCTCTGCAGAGCTGTGAAGCCAAGTAAGGGAACACAGAGAGAAGAACACAAGAACACAAGAAGGTCAGCCCTCAAGGGCTGTGCTCTCCCTGAAGGGGCTGCCTTGTTGCCCCCAAGAGGCAGCCAAGGGTTAAATACCCTGACTCTACCCTCCTTGCTCCCAGTGTCCCCATCTGCTCAGTGCCAGGGAAGGACACACTGAGTGCACAGATGAAGCCCATCTGGCCAGCCTCTCTGGGCGAGACAGGTGTGTAGGCATCGAGAGCGACCCTGAACATCTAGGGAAAGGAAGGTAGCTGGGTATGGATTACCCACAGGTAAATTTTAGGACTTCAGAGACAAAGCAATGGCAGGATCCCAAGGTGTAAGTGCTTACAACCAAACAAAGGAGAGCTTGGCATGTGCATGTCCACCTGATGCAAGGATGGGGGACTGCACAGGGGCCATGCACATGGAGCTGACTGTCATCACATAAGAGACCAGGGACAAACCGATGGAGAAGGTAGACTTTAGCAAGGACAGAATAGGTGTGTTTCCAACATGTCGATGGGACACTCAGGCCAGCACAGTGATGGCAACTAGGAAACTACATGGGTGGCAAGCTTATGGAGACCCATGGAACAACACTGGTGGGCAAGAAGGGAGCTCCAAGTCTTATTCAGGCAAAAGGATGGTTTCTCCCTTTAGGGACGAGGTAACGGGAAGGTTTCCAGGTGGGTGAAGCTGGAAGCTCTAGTTACCAAGAGACTCAAGTATCAGAGGAGAGAAGGATGCCAGACCTGGTGAAGCCACGGCCTTAGGAGACCTTCCAGAAGAGAGTTCAGGGTCGAGGATCAATCAGACATGGATTTCAGGGAGATGGGGGACGCAGAAGGGACAGTGTTAACTAGGAACAGGGGAGAAGAATCTGGTGAGGAACACTTTTGAGGGAAATATACATGAGTTTCAATTTTTACTTTTTTGTTTGTGATTATAGAGTTAGCACACATTTATGCACTCTGCAATATATAGCAAAGCACAAACAAGAAATTTTTTAAAAAATGACCATAAATGAGTAAAACCATAGCTTCTAAAAGATAACCACTGTTTTTTTACTATTTCTAATACATTCACTGGATATAAAATGTTATGTATTTGTTTGTTCCATCATTTTCTATGTAGGAATCATATAACACAATACTTGATACCTAAAAGGTACCAAGCGACATTTGTGGTATAAATAAATTTCCTTCACAGAAATGTAGATAATGTATAACTTTAGATTATATATAAGTTTAGATTATATATAAAACATAAATTGTGCAGAAGCAGTTTATTTATATGATCTAAATATATGTGAATATATACTAAATCATAACATGAAAGGGTCGTATATTTTTTCCATGCCAGTTAATGTTCTCCTGTATATTCATTTAATATCCTATAATATTGCACAATATGCATTTACCATAATTGTTAACCATTCTTCAGTCTTGCAGATTTTAAATGATCTGTAATCGTCATCATTATAGATGGGGTAAATATATTATAGAGAAACTTTGGCTCATCCATGATGTTTTGTGCAGTAGAAATGAAAATCCGGGGACCTGTGGAGCTTGAACGTGACAGTGCAGATGGAGTCGAGCCGTGGGCAGTACAAACTGTTGAAATACTAAAGCTGCATTTCCTATTCCTTGTCTTCCCATCTCTCTCTTTCTTTTCTAGAAGAGAGCTCAGAGGAGCCGGGAAAATGGCTGAGTCTCTGGACTGAGGCCTGTGGATAAAGAGAGGAGAGTGCTCCCTGCCATGGTGGAAGGAGCATGCAGCGCAGAGGAAGAGGCAGAGAGGGCATTTCCACGGTGACGGGAAAGCCATAAAACATGACCTGTCACTGCCTGCTCCCTGAAAATGTTAAACTGTTTTGCCTCCCTTTCCCCTTGGTTCAAGGCCTGGGCTGGAGGTCCTGCCTTGGGGTCCTGGGCCACCAGCTCTGGCTGGAGGCAGAGCAGGGGTGAGGCTGCCAGGTGAAAGAGGGGACTCCAGGCTGGAACCAGAGCAGCAGCAAGGAAGGGCCAGACAGACAGAAGCCAACAAGCAAAGGCCGTTCGATGGAGTGTTTGCAGGCTTAGAATATTCACCTATGAGATATCTTCCCCCTAAGGCATTTTCCAAAACTAGTAGGTGCGTTGCTCCCAAAGACGGAGCTTCGGGGACAGGTGGGTGCTACACTCCGCTCTTCCCTGACATGCTCTCACCGCAGTCCGGAGCAGGGGTGGGCGCCTCCTGCCCTCGGGCACCGCGGCCCACGGGGTGGGTGGGGAGGGGCTTGGGAAGCCAGGTGGGCACACGTCACCTGGGAAGGGATGGACAGAAGTCCCGACCGCACACCCGCTCGCCCATCTGTTTAAATCTCAAGTGAGGCGCGCGCTTGCTCACCACAGCTCTAAAAACAGTATTTTCTGCTGCCAGGACTTGAATGAGCTAATTGTGTTTTAAATAGTTCACCTTACAAAGAATTTTCTCTCTTTATGTGAAAAGGGCTGTGATTTATTAATTTTCCTTCCTATTATTTGCTATAGACTTTCCCTAGCATCTTCTTCATAAATCACCCATCTATTGAAATGCATCCTGAAATCACGATGCAATTAGTGTAGGTTGTGGGACATTCGTGAAATAAAACAAGCGCATTTGAAATATCTCAGCAGCCCCCTTGCAGGAGGCGATGCAGAGATCCCTCTCACCGAGGCTGCAGGACGGCATCTCTCATCCTGGCAGACAATCCAACATGAAAGGCTGACGTGCGGGGCAGCAGGCATTTCTGGGAGATGCTACAAAGAACTAAATTAGTAAAGGAAACTTAATTATCTTGCCTCTAGGCTTCCTCTGGTCAGTATCCCGATTGAACAGAGACAAAACTCAGCGTTTTTATAAATGTACTGCTCCAGACTCAGAATGATTCTTTTCTTAACCATCTATCGAGAAACATCCTGGCCATTTTTTTTCCTTTTCTTTAGATTTAGAAACAGTATCACACCACATTCCTTCTTTTAAAGCAGCCAATTTTGACTTTTTTCCCCTAACTTAAAAAGCTGGAACAAAGAAACTTTGTAAAGAAATAAATTATATAGCCTGGGCCACTCACTTAGATACATAACAAAATACTGCCGAAGGCGCTGAGATACAGGATTCCTGCGCAAGTGTAGACAGGAGAGACGGGAGAGAGGAGAGAGATGGGAGAGACCAGAGAGATGGGAGAGATGGGGGAGACAGGAGAGACAGGAGAGACAGGAGAGACGAGAAAGAACATTTCTCAGCCCCAGTGTATAAATCGTATGTACCAAGGGACAGAAAATGGGTTTAAAGTCATTTTGGGAAAACATACATTCATGACCAAAGATATTTAAAGAGGAAGAAGCTCCTCCTTTCTCTGAGATTATAAATCTTTTATAGTGTTTTCAAACTGTTTCAAACCTCACTTCCATGGGAGAAGAAATCCAGCACAATTTACCCTTTGCTTCTGTTTGCTCAGATTTTCCCTATTCTTTGCTCCACTTTGTGGTAGAATCTTTTTATTTTTAACCATGTGACTTATATGCTGGGAAAAAGCAAAGTTGATTTGTTGGGAAATTATCTACAGCAGACTCTTTCCACTTAATTTGGGCCACGTATTCATGGGAACCAGGGGACGCGGGGAAGGTTGGGAGTAGTTTTATGTCGGAGGGGTGGTTGGTGAGCAGTGGTGGGTCAGGAAGGAGCCAAGGAACGGGGGTCCCAGCTCAGAAACACTGGGGACTCTGCTCCTGCAGGTTGTGCTCTGAGCTGTGGAGGCAGGATGGCAGGCTTTCATGCTCTTGCCATTTCCAGTCAAATGCATGATTTTTGACTCTTCAGTTATGACAGACAGCATGGCAGGTGATATGAGGAGAGCCAGTGACAACAGGGCCTGGTGAGGAGAGCAAGCCAGGCTTGGAGAACATGTCGACCTCTTAATTAGCCAGCCTAATGATGGAAGGGCGGCGATATGGATTGATGAATTGATTCCTTAAGAAGAAAGTATTAGTTTCAATGGCTGGAAGGATGTTTATTAGGAAGACCGCGGCCAACCCTCTTCGTCTGTCCTTTTTGAGCTTGATGTGGCTTCTGGAAGCTGATAATTCACGTGTTGTGTGTCATCCATTTGAGACAGTGGGAGGGGGTGGCACACAAAGTTAGCAGGACCTGGGGTAAGATTTCTGTGTTTTGTTGTACTCTGAAGATCAGGACACACCTTGAGGCAAAAATAATAATAATAATAATCATGACCATGAAAGTCAAAATAGAAAAATATACAGCACAGGGTTTTTTACTAGTACACATTGAGCCACTATCCATGCATGGCTTTGTGTGGAGCACCGGTTCAGCATCCACCAAAGTCTGACGTGGACAGATGGATGCACACCATTGCCGTAGTTTCCAGACTCATTGTCCACCTGACTTGGTGCCCCGTGAGCTGCCGTGTAGATGTTTCTGTATTTTTCACGCACAAACCACATGCGTACACAGACACATATGCCAATCCCGAATACAGCTTGGTTGATCTTCAAACGTAGTATTTATCTGTCTGCAGACCTAACTATGTGCTTGCCATATCATTACTAGCTCAGGGGGAATCATTCAAACCAATGCAATTTACTCAATATTGGTCAGTTTGACTCCTGACCCTGGTCCCTCGGCAGCGTATCCTTGGCAACCTCACCGTGTGTAAAGTCAGGATGCACTCATTGGTCTCATCTGTGACAGCTTGCTAAAGGCTGCTCAACACAGCCTGGGCTTTTCACGGAAAATTAGAAATCCAATAATATACTATATTCTGATCAGATTGGTATTTACACCAGGAAAGCTGCCATCGTGGGGGTGCTTTCCAGACGCTGTGTAGGAGCTGCAGAACCTTTGGTTAATTCCTTGCCTGTACTGTGTGAGGGGAGTTATTTCCTTTGTTGTGTTGTTTTGAGGGGAGGGGAGGAGAGGGAGTTAGAGAATGTTTTATCACCTGTTTGTAAGATCAGGGCATCAGAAACATCCACGCTGATACGGATATTGACAGAACGAACCAGGCAATTCCATGGAAAGGACCTCTCAGAAAATAGAGGATGTTTTCATTTTGTGTGTGTGTGTGTTTTAAACCAGCTTAATTATAGAGAAGGGAGGTGATGTGTATTATAGCTGAGAAACTGCAGAAGTAGGCAATCGTACACCCAGTATGCAACGCCCAGACTGACAAGAAAATTCTGAAAATACCTTGTCTATAGAGGCTTTTGTTGCAGATCACAACTCCAGCTGACTGTGGTCAGTGTGTAGCTATGACACATTTCCCAAAACACCATAGTGAGATCAGAGGAGCTGAATGGTTATAACACACACACTTTGAGCTGCATTTACAGAAAATGGCTCATGGTCTTACCCGTGGCCCCCAAATTTCATGCTGGAGAGACCTCACTCAGCTGCCATTGAAACACTGTTGTCATTTTATGCTCTTATTTCCTTTTTTAAGGATTTATTAATAGCAATGTTCATTTCCATATAAAGCAAACCACCACTGAAGACAATCAGTAGGGTCCTGATTAACAAAGTGGGGCGTCGTTCTATGTGCAGAAGCAGTTTGTGGTTCCCAGACGGTGGTTTGTCTCAAGAAAAGAAGTTCAAAAGTAAGGAGACAGTCCTGTGGGGGAGGAGGGGAGGCTCCTCTCCACGTGCCAAGAGCACATTCATACTCAAGTTTTCCAGAGAAAAGATTTCTAAAGGGAGGAAATGTTCCCTGCCCGAGACCTCCAAGTATGATGACCAAAGGGACGCCGTGATGCAAGGACCCTGATGTCAAGGAAGGTGGTTTGGGGGGATTTTTCTTGTGTTTAGAAAACCTAGTTCCTATTTAATTGTTGTGAAACCCCCTTATTTTGATTCTCTGCTGAGGGGCAGCCAAGGCTTCCGTGGGTTGGACTGGGGTACACACTTTTGGGTCAGGCCTGACATAAAACATCAGGAATATGAAGTCAGGAGATCCTCATTTGGCCCAAATCCTGAACACTTAAATGTGCCCCCAGATCCACAAGCTGACTTTTATATTTGTGACTTGCACGTCTTGCTGCTTCGCGTGTCTGTATTCTGCTTCCTCATGGGCCCTCGTCCTGCCCACTCCCAGCAGCACAAAGCACAGAAATAAAGCGTGGATGCTCCGCGTGGGCTAGTATCCCCCAGGGCTCTCCTGCCAGACGGCCAGTGCAGCTCACCCTGGGGCAGGGCTTGGCTCTACCTTTGGGGGTCTCTGCCTGGGGGTTCACACCCTCCGGGGCTCTATAGCCCTCATCCTGCCCCCACTCCTGTCCCGGCCACAGCCTGGGTTTCTTCCTGTAGAGGCACTGCCCCCGGTGCCAGGGAATGTCATCCCTGCCCCGACCCTGGTCCCCTGCCTTTTCTGGGCTCCGCTCCGGAATCGCATCCTGGGAGGTCTGTCCTGACCCCAGATCCTCCCAGGCCTCCCACCCACACCCATACTATGCTTCCTGTTGACATTGGTGCCAACACTGTGCTTTGTCTCTGGAAGATACCCCAGTGAGACCCTGTGCACCTGTGCTCTTGCAATGGACTAAAGCAGTGCATCCTCCACTGCGGGGCCTTGCACCCAGAACTGGCCACAACATGACCCTCCAAAGGCCTGCAGGTCAAGGGCTCGGATGGATATCGTTTCTGTTCCTTCGCTCTCCCTCTCCTGACTCCCCAATGCAGCTTCCCCTCAGGGATGGTTTCTGTCCTGGAAGAAGCCAACCCAGCCGTCGCACCTGCCAACATGCTCCTCAGAGTGGTTCTCGGGGCTGTCTGTGTTCTAGCTCCTTGTTGAAGGCGTTGTCCTCTGCGTTTCTGAGTTCAACCTCCTGAGCCAGAAGGCGATCACGTGGGGGCTTGTGTGAGGTGGGGTCCCCTGGCTGCCCCTGGTTTGGGGACACAGGCCTCGGGTCACTCGGGGCAGCACAGTCATGAGGGCTGGCCCTGGGGAGAGGCAGTGACTGCTCCTACCTGCCCCGGGGCTGAAGGGTGACCAACGTTTCCCTTAAAGTCTTGACTCATTTTATAAACCCAGTCATTACCTGTTTTACGATGAATCTAAAGCGTATATGTAACCTACATACGATATGATATGACAGGTAAATTCTAGGATACACACATCGTATAAAATGATAACTTTTCAAACAAAAATAACCCCATGTACGAATAGTCCGTTACACCTCTGTTTCCCTAGGAGCACTGTTTTTCCAGCCATGCATTATCACTGTGATCAGGATTCAGTAAGAAAACAAGTAGGTTTAGGAACTTCTAATTTAAATAAGACCCTGAGTTACAGTGAAAGCAGTGAAGACAGCCCGCGCCTTGCCCTTGAGTTGCTGATACTTTTACTGCAAATAACCTTACCCTTCCTTTATTTTATTTTATACATTCCTCTCAATTGTTCTGAGAATAAAAAAAAATCTCAAAAAACTTATGTTTTTTCATAAATTTCTGTGGTTGAAACAAATTTCACGTTTAAAAAATCCACTATATGTTTTTGGAATAATCAAGTCACTTTGAAAGCTGAGCCTTTCAGCTACAGATCCACGAAGTGACAGGTGTCCTGTTCTATCCTTCCTACAAGGCAGCCACAAAAGAAAAAAAAAAAAACACAGTATTCCCTAAAATTACAGAAATCCCCTGTAAAATCAAACAAGCGTGGATCATAAACAAATACTTGCTTGGAGAGGGTGTGGGATCCATTCATTTATGAAAGAAAATGGCCTCGACCCTGAGCCCGACCCTGGACCCGCTGTCATCACCGCGTCCCTGGTCATGGAAGCTCGGCGAAAGCTACGTTGCTGGAAAACTAGTGGTAGGATTTGTAGCGTGTTACATCAGAGAAGGACTTTATAAATCTCCTGGTGCTGGCGTGGGCATGAAGACTTTGGGTACGTGACCTCTGATACCAGCATTGATCAGAACTCTCAATTTCAGGCAGTAAAACGCGGAGCTGTGCCGGGACCCTCCATCAGTCCCACCTTGCTCCTGAGAACGAGGCGGCGCGGCCGCTCTCGTGGCTGCGGTCAGGCCTCTGCACCACCGCGTCTCCGAGGCGGGTGTATCGCGGTGGACACCCCGCTTCATTTCCTGAAGAGCAGTAACAGAAACCGCAGGGACATCTGTGTTCGGCTTGAAACTTAGGGAGAAAAGCAGGATATTCGAGAGGACTAAACTCCACGCAGTTGCAGGCGGGGAGGTTTTATTGTGGATGGAAGACGCAGGCCGTGCATCTTCATTCCAGACCTAGTGTGCCCACCACGCTGCAGTGGGAGCCCCCTCCCTGTCCTCACACAAAGCCAGCCTGTTATAGACTCGGTGGTACTCATATGGGAACCTGTGCAAGGATCTGAAGATGACACCCAGGTGATGCCACAACATCTGTGCGTGGATTTCACTGTATCCTCTTGATAACCTTATCAAGCACCTGGTTAGGACACATTTCTTGAGATTTGCAAACCTACTGGTTTGCTCGGTACACAATCTGATGACAACCTCATTCCTTAAGATCTTACTTATTAAAAACAAAAGAAAGAGAAATTCTTAATCCTTTCCCATGAGTTCAAATTAACGAAACTGGAAGAATTGTGTATTCAGCCTTCATAAATCATTGAATATTTGCATTTTATCCAACTGATTTCTCGACCTCTGATCTAAGAAACATTAAAATCTATGTTTTTATGTAGCTGAACTTGGTGAGCTGTTTATCAGTCTCATCTAAATTTTTTTCATCGATGGCAAAATTACATGTAATGGTCATTGGGGTATCATAACCCATCTCTGTTATGTGTTTTTTTTTCTAATACAGAATATTAGAATAGAAATTCTATAGCTGTTAAAAGCATTTCATCTGTATTTATGACTAGACAGGGTTTGAATTAATTGGATCTTTTATAAGTTTTTCTAAAAGTACATGCACAGGTAGAGATACATAATTTTTTATGTCACACAGAGTTGAAAGCAAGCCTGAAAATCTACAACGACACAATTATTTTTGTATTGTTTTGGCTAAAAAGAAATACCAACAGGGTGCTGGCTCAGTTGATTCTTTGTTCAGTACTGTCCAAATGAATTCACAATAAAATAAGATTGCCTTTAACAATTCTAACTTGTCTAAGAAGATTGAACTGGGGAGATTACCTTTTCATCACACATGCACATTCTCTCCGTCGGCCACCCAGACACACACACAAAAACAAACTTGTAATGAGCGGGCACTTTGTCAAGCGCTCTCTCCATCCTTCATTAAATGACAGAAGATTGCTCTTTGCCGGATTGTCAATGCTGCCTGCCCTCCCAGAGCCCATTTGTTTTACATGCGAGCACCCGATATTGCAGGGATTTGCAGATTTTAAGTGACAAATTGTGCCCAAGTTTGCGTTGCTCTCAGAGTTGCATCCTGTCCAGCTCGCATGGGTTTGGTTTTGTGTGGCTTTTAAGGAGAGGGGATCGTCCACAGGAGAAGGCGCACACCTGCTGTTTCCAGCAGGCACCGCGGATTTTATAGTACCATTTCCCCACGTCATCCTTCTCCTCTCAAAGAGCGTATTTTAAAGGCTCTTTGCCCCCCAAACAATCCCTATGCAAGGTGTAATATATGTGGCTAGTTTAGACTAAAAGCACAAACAAAATGGGAAATGTGTTCTTTCATTGCATTCCTTCTGTTCTTCATTAAATCTTATTGAATTTGTCATCTTTTTTAATTGCACTTCCCAATAATGGTGCTGAAAGGATTTTTTTTTTTAAATGAGTTAAAAACTTAGCAATTTGGCCCCCTCTCAGAGAACAACTCTTCTGGAGCTTTCCAGAGAAGGGAGAACTTGGAAACAACAGCAACAGTGTAGCTCAGTGAGGGCAACACTGGGATGTGCGGGGTGGGAATCAATGTGTGTTATTGAGCTATGCTGCTGCAGAACACGGAGGGCATAATGTATGGGACGAGGCTCGCGTGAGCAGTCATTATTTATTCATACCGAAAGATTAACCGCGCAACGTAATTGTTGAAATCCTATCGCTGAGGTGGATGAATGGGTGCGACATCCAGTTTACTTGGGGCTTTACATGGAGAGGAGATGATAGCTCTCAGTAGAGGCAGAGTGGGGCTCCTGCAACATTTACTTTAGGTTCTGAATCTTCCCCCAAACAACAAATGGAGATGAGGTTCGGGACCGCGCCTGCGGGGGACTCTGCCCTTTCACGCCATTTACATAGCAGAGAATCATTAATTTCTAATTCGCCTATTATTCACTCTCTTTAGTATGCTGTGCCGATGCCCCGGCCAGTGAAATAAATGTGGTTTCCACGTGGCTTTAGCGACCTACCATTTGATGATTTGGGGGCTGGGGCGGGGGCGCCGGGGAGGAGGATGCTTTTTTTTTTCTACCTTAACAGACTACTTTCTATGTAGAGTGAGCTTAAGGCTCTTGTTTAGATATGATTTACGATGCTACATTAACCCTTCGTTGACCTAGAAATGGCCTAATATTAAAACAGTTTGACACATAGAAAATCAAAAGCCCTTTTATTGAAAGTGCTATTGTCCGCATCATAAGTTTCCTCGATGTGATGCCCCAGCCACACCATCAATTTCCTACCACTATTGAGCACTGTATTGAAAAACTAATGGACAGAATCCTTTGTCATTTCTGTCCCAGTAACCAGCAAATAGCTCAGAGAACGTCTCTGCCTTCACATCACTTCAGGCATTTCTAAATGACACATTCAAGATAACACGTTAGCATTTCAGGAAGACAGACTTCCCGGGGGTCGTGGGGATGCACCACGGGGCCTCTGTGTCAGTCCCACGCGTGACAAGCTGCGACCCGGCTCTTCTTCCTTCCCGCCACGGAGCTCGCTTACGTGCGTGGCAAGCCGGTTGCATCCTTACGGAGGGTTTAGCTGCCTTCTGTGCGCACAGTCTCTTGAGCCCGCGCAGGAATATTTTTAGAAACTAATGTGATTTTTTTTTTCTTTTCCCTCCGTTTCCTTTTAACTTTTCGAGTCCAACGCCTTAACCGCTTGGTCATCACAGCCGCATCCTTTTAACTTCTAAATGTGGATAGAAATCCACATATTTCAATAACTCTGACATGTTTATAGAAATCTCATGTTTGGCTAGAATGGATTTTTGATGAATGTCTTACCACCAGAACACCCTACAAGACCGACTCTGAAAGGAACTGTACGGGAGGAGGCACCTACGGAAGAGGTGTCTTCAGAAGCCTTGGCACATGTGAGATTATGCTTTGGCACTATCACGCTGTTCATAGGGGTTCAGTAGAGAGAGAAGAATACATATATGTGTGCACAGGTGTATGAACTTACAGGTGAGCAAGTGGAAATAACACTACGTCAGATGCCGATGCCCAGACAGAGCCACCAGGATGTGATGCTCGGGATGAAGTCTTCGCAGGCACGGGCCCAGAGAACACAGCCGTGGGATCTGACCACTGCATCTGGTGGAGGCTGCAACACCTGTGTCCTGGTGACCACACCACCTGCTGCCCTCAGGGGACCGGCATGTCCCCAACTTTGCCTTCTGGACCAGAATGCTTCTGTGATGTCCCTTCAATGGCATTAAAGGTCCTCTGAACTTGAGCGGAGGAGGACATCTCCTCGCCACCTATGCTCCCGGCACCGCGTCCTCAATGCTTACCCTCTGCTTTGTCTGCTGCCGATACCCTGACCTTCGTTTGCCAGTTGGTCAAAAAAGGCAGGACTCCTTTTAGTGCCTTTAATACACAAGAACATCCACCAACTTTAGAATAATTATTGTCTCTTGGGAGAGAGTGTGGGGTTTCTGGGGCAGAGGCGGCTCACATAGATCTGTGACATCCTACCTCATGTGAAAACTATGTGAATATGGAAAGTGTGCACTTGTTGATGGCTAGTATTCACTTGGGAGGTCCACTACGAACTCCGTGTTCTTAAAATATTAAAGTAACAGTGGCTTCCTGAGCCCCTCTCCTCCCCCTGGCCCACTCTGCACCCAGACCCTCAGGAAAGGGGCCCCCAGGGCCCAAGTGGAATTTTAACTAAACATATTTGAATTTTTACTAAACTAAAGCTAGGTACCCGGTGACTACTATATTATTGCCTTTCCTTTTCTGTTGGCCTAAATTTTTCCACAATAGTAAAAACAGATTTTTTTTTTTAGATTTCAAAAGGGAACTCTTAAGATTTTCAAGGCATCTTTCAAATGCAGACAAGCACCATGGCACACACATCAGGGATAACGTGGGGTCCAGGCACACATCAGGAATAATGTGGGGTCCGGGCACCTGTCCTAGCCTGTGGAGCCTACTGCAAGGAGCCCTGCATACTTCACTGGGGCCACCAGCACAACTGGGCCACCGCAGGCAGGAGCACCCTGGGGGCATGTTCCCTGACTCAGGTTCTCAGCTGTGCCAGCCCTTGTGTCCTGGTCTTTGTGAATTTTCCCCGAGGCTGAGGCTGGGGCTGCCTGGCTCCCGGAAGCAGTTGAGAGCCAGGACGATCAAAGATAGAGGTTTCCTGACACCCTTGCTGCCCAGTAGGATGCCAGCCTGAGATGCAGGCAGGAGCAAGGTTCTCACAACTTGGTGGGTGACAGGTGCACGGGCTCTGTGCAGAGCAGGACGTCAGGGGAGGAGGGATGGTCCCTGAGACCAGGGGCACCCACTGGAGACAGATCATGTGCACACAGACGAGTAGTAGGTTTAATGAACATTAAGTAAACATTTGACAAAAAATGCACTGTCGATAGGTCAAAGTTCAGAGGACAGCACAACATCATAAGCTAGAAGGCCTGGGTTGGCCAAGGAGCCTGCGTGAGGGCGGTGCCCCAGGAGCTTGCGCCACCAGTGGTGAGCCCGTGGGGCAGACCAGCCTCCTCTCTTCCCAGCCACGGGCAGACAAGCCTGCTCTCTCTGCTGGGTCAGGTATAATATGCAAATGTTCAGGGTGAAAGAGCACTTTAAGACCTCAGGCATGAAATTTAAAATTGAATCCTGTCAAATCATAGGAACTCAAGTGTAATTCTTATTGTGTAGATGACAGCGAGCTAATTAGTAATACTGGAGAGAGGCGCCCTTCACCTCTGGGGTCACAAGCCAGTGTTCTACCCCTTGTTTATTAGCTTAACACAAAGGGTCATTATGGTAATCCCACCCTCCCCAGGCATTCATTTCTGCCCCTCTCTTTCTCTTTCTCTTTCTCTTTCTCTTTCTCTTTCTCTTTCTCTTTCTCTTTCTCTTTCTCTTTCTCTTTCTCTTCTCTTTCTTTCTCTTTCTCTTTCTTTCTCTTTCTCTTTCTCTTCTTTCTCTTTCTCTTCTTTCTTTCTTTCTTTCTTTCTTTCTCTCTCTCTTTTTCTCTTTCTCTTCTCTCTTTCTCTTTCTCTTCTCTCTTTCTCTTTTTCTTTCTCTTTCTTTTCTCTCTTTCTTTTCTTTTTATTTTCTTTTTCTTTGGTCTCACTTTGATTCCGGGTAGATAAAGCTTGTGAATCGATGTATATGTAATTTTTGCTCATTATAATACAGCTTCAGGTTCTGCAAGTTTTTAATTAGTATTTATAATGCCTCTGAAAGTATTTGCACATGAGAATTACCAAGATGGTACTTCACAAGATCCCATAGATATAGCCTTGCTGTTGGCTCCTCTTCGGAAGAGACTGAGACAGAGATAGAGACAGGGTGACGATGGGATCAAGCCCACTCTTAATTCACTAGTTATGGTTTCTGTTCAAAAACTAGAGTCTCCAGGTATAATTACTTCTCTGTATATCTTCCTGCTGAACATTTCTTTTCCTGTACTGTACTAAACTGCCTTAGCTATTTTATAAAAGCTAAGTATTTCACTAAGCTCTTGCAATATTGAAAGAATCTATATTCTGCGAATTTGAAAACATGTCAGCCCACCTAAATTACATATTGATCAGGTTTAATTGCATGCCACCCATCAGTATTAGGTTTGAAAATTCATAAAAGAGAAATAATGCACTCTTTGTGGATGATTACTTCTGGGGCATTTAAATGAATTCCATCACTTAACCTGGGCCGCGACAGATTATTGAGTCTTGCCACCCAGCCATTCAAAGACCAATGCAGTAGAACAGCTGCTCTCCAACTACCAGAGAACAGCAGAGTGCAAACAATATAAATTTATATAGATTTTCTTTTAAGGAAAATAGCAAAGTAAAACATTAAAAGTAAACATTCATTTTTCAATCGCTGCCTGAATCACCCTCCTCATTGTCTACCTATATAAGCATTCATTTTTAATTCTTTTTGGATTTCAGGCATCCTTTTATTTTAAGCAGTAATTCACATCTTAATTAATATATGGTAATCCAAGAGATAAGCAAAGATAAATGATTCACAGCTTGGTTTTATTTGTTAAGGTTAATTTTTTATGCAAGTGCATAAAAGGATTTTAATGCTGATTCATTAGTGGACAAACCGTTTAATTTTCTTAAAAAAAAAAAAATACTCCAAAGTTTTGTATTGTCAGTCGTAAATGCTCTTTAAAAGCTGTCTTCTCATGAAGGTCACATTGGCTAAGAAAATGAGTTTATCATTAGTTTCCAGGACGTTCTTTACATTTAGAAATTATGTTTGTTGGTATTGGTTGTGTTTTGAGAAATTGTGCTTATGTATGTTTTTCTTTACAGATTATCAATACAAAGTAAAAAGAACCAGTTAAAATCATTGGGCTTACTTGGATAATAGTTTAAGAGCTACATTTTATTTAGACACTTTGAGGTAATAAATATCTGTGAGCATAATTAACTGTCTTTATCTAGGGCTAGTCCTGGAGATGCTGCTTTAGGACCTTCTGCATTGTCTTGCATCAATGCTAACGGTCAGTTTTTCCTTGAGAGTTATTTGGGTCTGTGAGGTATGCTAACAGGATTGTTTTTAAATAGTGGGTTATTATATGGAGACACTGAACAGATGCATCACATTGTCTCATGCTTGGCACAAACAAAGCTTCGTGTTTTATTCTTTATGAAGCAAAGGTAATGCTGTGTAAATGAACTCTCTTGACAAGTCTGACTTCATTGTTTATTTGGCTGAAATTACAGTTGTGGTGGGTAGGAAATAATGGTCCGCAGCGGCCAAGGGGCACAGTTATATCTTGAGTCTTCACTTAGGTCACAACTGCATCAGGATCTTTTAGGAGAATCAACTATCAAATCTAAGACAACTCAGAACACAATACCTTAAAATATTGGTGTTTCTACCTCTTGGTCAAAGACAAACACCGGCTCTCTCCGCCTGTATCTACTTCCACATTGCATGGACACTATATTCATTCAGGACTGGATATGGGCATGCATTATTATTTTGTGATATTCTTGAGGAGAAAATGAGGACACGAGAGGGAAAGGTACCACAACTGGCAATTTCCCTGTAGGGGACATTTTTTCCACGTTTCCCACATGCAGACGTGGTTGGTTGACCATACAATCAGATAAACCACGTTTACTAAAATTTCACCAACTTTTTATCAAAGAGCAGTGATTTTACTAACTTACTATTTACTAATTACTTATGTTGTAGTAGAGCAAATCTACCTAAGGTGTCTACTTTTTTCCAAGTCTCTATGAAAAACTAGGGAAAAGCTTATAGCCAGGGAAAACTTTGAATTTTCTTTCTCTAGAAAACTTAAAATCCTCCCCTGATGGATTGTCATTATGAGTCAAGGAAGGATTGATTTTACTTTTGGCTATCGAAGAGCAGAGCACAAAATGAAGTGTCCATAGAAAGAAATTGTCTTAGAGCATAATCATGAGGGATGAGGGGTGGAGGGAGAGGACGTTCTTTTACTAATGAGAAGAAGGAGATTGAAATGTGCAAAATAAAATTGATTCAGAGAACTAAGAGAAACCAGGTTGACACTTAAATAAATTAGGCTGCATACAAATGATACTAAAATAAAATATGGGTCCATATAGCTTAAGGCTTTGGTAAGCAGCCACCAGAATGTTGTGTGACAGAGGTGGTCATGGAGGTGGTAGTGTGATAGTAATGATGGTGGTGGTTGGTTGTAGAGGAGGCAGTGATTGTTGTGTTGTCGGTGATGATAGTGTTGGTGGTAATGGTGATGATGGTGATGGTAATGGTGGTGGTGGTGGTGGTGGTGATGTTGTTGGTGGTGATGATCATGTTGGTGTTGGTGTTGATGATCATGGTTGTGATGTTGATGGTGGTGGTGGTGCTAATAACAGTGGTGGTAATTATGGTGGAAGTGGTAATTATGAATGGATTCATAAGAGGCAGCATTGTGAAGAAGCATACACATATAATATAGAGAACCTTACAGAGAAAGTTCTCCATTATAGAAGGGACAACCAACTTGAAAAATAATCAGTTGGTAAAATCTTGAATCTTAAAACAGTTTCTAACTGATATTTTCCATACATTTCAGAAAAGTAATAATCATCCCATTTGGGAACTTAACATAGAAGAGTGTCAACAGCATGTGCTTTGATCCAGAAAACAAGTTTAAGACCTGGCTTTTACCAACCGTATGAACCTCGTCAATTACTCACAATTCTATGTTCCTCATGTATAACCACAGTCGTAAGAGCTTGGCCAAGTTTATCATTTGGGCTAAAAAATAAAATATGTATAGGTCAGCCTGGATGGCTCAGCCATTTAGAGCTTGCCTTCAGCCCAGGGTGTGATCCTGGAGACCCAGGATTGAGTCCCACGTTGGGCTCCCTGCATAGAGCCTGCTTCTCCCTCTGCCTGTGTCTCTGCTTCTCTCTATATGTCTCTCATAAATAAATAAATAAAATATATTTTTTAAATGTATAAATCACATAGCCTAGTGTTGATGCATATTACGCATTTCATAAATATTTCCTATCTTACTATCTGCTGAGATGTTTATAAAATATATCACAGACTCCAGATTAGGGAATATATTATAGAAATAATGGGATTTACCATTCTCTATAAATAGATTAAAAATTAGTTTGTGTTACAGGATGAGGGCATTAAAACCAAAGAAATAGTTATCTTGTACTTAATAATTGAACCATGTTACATTATAAAATTATACTTACACTAAGTGCAAGATATGGCAGATAATTTATTATTATATTTCACTTTGCACAGTTTCTTTTCCACATTTTTAATCTAAAATTTTAAATCTAAAATATCTAAAATGTTTAGATATTTTTTATCGAAATTTTCAATCTAAAATGTCAAAAAAAAAGCAATGTCCTTATGTAATTTGTGTGGTTATTTAAAGATACTTCTTATACTGTGCCATCTTAGAGTAAAATTATTCATATATATTGTGTACCGTCTTCTTTACCTTTGAGTTATTTGTTTACAAGTGAGAGAGGCCCAAATCAAACTACCTTTGTAAGAAAGTTGGTTTCATTCGCTCAAGTACCAAGCCACAGAACATCCAAAGGCAGAGTTCAGATGCAGAGAAGGGAGTATTTCTGTCTTCCAACTTTTTTTTTTTTTTTTTTTTTTTGGCATGTGGTAGATAAGCACTCAATCTCTCCTTTTGAGTTGAGAAGAATATCTTTCCTTTCGGGTGGAAGAAAAAAAGCATTAACAACTGCCCCTAGAAGCTCCTGGCTCAAGCATGGAGGGAACGGTTTCACATACGAACTGCCCACCAGAGCAGACCAAGTAACACCTGCCCTCCAAATGTGAACTGTTATATTCTGTTTCACAAAAATCACCAAACCAACCATTGTCCAGTTATCGTAAATATGAATACTAAATTATAGCATGGTTATTCAAGAAGATACAGAGTACATTTGAGATTTTGTAATATAGCTTTAAAGAAATGTGGCCAAATACTTAGAAGACTCAAGGAAATGTTCAAATTTGTCTCAACAACCATTTGTCATTTATTCTCAGTGTTCTTTGTCCTTATCCTCGAAGTTCTTGGTGCTGTGGGGTTTTGCAGTAACAATCTTCTTTATCTAGTGGATAAATCAATAACAAATCACTTATTCCTTAGTACCTGAGGAACAGAGTCTGCAGAAGTCCTAATGTGCTTTTTGGTGTACCAAATTAAAGCATGTCCACAATAAATCATTCCCAACTGTTCTCTGATGAATTCTGAAGTGGCTGATGCCTTCAGTATACTGTAAATATTTCTCCTCTTGCGTGGCTGCCTTTGGTAAATGTCCTTCTGTCTTCAGATCAGCCGCAAAGACATGCTTTTAATAAATTTCTAACCACTGTTTTATTGTAAGTCCTCATAAAGGCTACATTTGAAAAAAAATCATAAAAACACTTTACCTTTGGGAATGGAGAAAAATAGAAATAAATGAAAGTAAAATATTTAGGGGAGCTAATTGAATGGGCATTTCATAACTGCATTTGTTTTATGAAAATTTCTGTTGTGGGGCAGCCCTGGTGGTGCAGTGGTTTAGTGCTGCTTGCAGCCTGGGGTGTGATCCTTGGAGACCCGAGATCGAGTCCCACATCGGGTTCCCTGCATGGAGCCTGCTTCTCCCTCTGCCTGTTTCTCTGCCCCTCTCTCTCTGTGTCTCTCATGAATAAATAAATAAAACCTTAAAAAAAAAAAAAGAAAAGAAAATTTCTGTTGTATATTGAATTGTTTCCCTCTAAAAAGGCACGTGTGAGTCCTAGCCCTTAATACCTGAAGATGTGACCTCATTTTGAGATAGGGCTTTATAGAGGTAATCAAGTTAAAATGAGGTCACAAGGGTGGACCCTATTCCAATATGGCTGGCGTCTTTACCAAAGGGAAATTTGGATAGAAAGAGACACACATGGAGATGGGCAGAGGGAGGTAGACTATCATTTTATGTATGTATTATATACAGTCATTATTATTATTTTTAACTTCCCACTGGAAGATTAAGATAAGATTTGGTGAAAGAGGTAAGGGCAATGTCCACATTCCTTATCTGTCTTGAACTCAATCATTATGTTTAAACACTTAACAATGTCTTTAAATCATGTGAAATGAGTACCTCAGGTTGGGTTTAGAGCAGACAGCTTTCATTCCCTTGATTCAAATCCCATTTCCACAATGAAGGCCTGAGCATTATCACTTTAGATAAAAGTTACTTTGTCTCTATAAGGTTAGCCTATCTATCAAAAGATCATAACTAAAGTGAAAGATGATTTATATAACGTGCTTAGCACATAGTTTGTGTCATATAAAAAGCTATAAATAAATGTCACCAATTTTTATTGCCAAACTCATAATTTCATGTTCATAACAAATTTCAAGAGGTAACTTTTTATGATCGTTTTATAATCATACTTACTTTAAAGGTAACACCTGACTTCTTGGGAAAGGTAACATTCATGTACCTAAGGACATCATATGGCCCGTTTACTGATACAGTCTAGCAGGACCTGAAAAACAATGAGATCAAACAAATTATAATATAATACAGGCTTTGGGATAAACACAAAAAGGAATACAGCCATGTCTGCAACGTGAGATATGAAACACTGATGCTCTGGACAAGTCTCAGGTGCCAGGCTGTGATGCGTGGAAGACACAGTAGGTGGGGAACAGCATGGGAAAAGAGCCGGGGTTTCCAGGAGAGGGTGGAATGACCTGACTCAGATGTTCCGACGGGAGGCGATTTTACTCCCCCAGGGACAGTGGGCAATGTCTGGAGACATTTCTGATCGTCACAGCTGCAGGGAGGGCGTGCTATTGGTCAGAGATACAGCTAAGCCTCCTGTCAGGTACAGGACAGCCCCCACGATGCCACCTGGCCAGGAACCACGGGTTCAAACTGCCAGGAGTGCTGGGCTGACAAACCTGTTGTCTGTAACGCATTATTGGTTCACTCCATTATTTCTCAGTCTCTGTATCACGGAACTTTCAACAAACCCAAAGTGAACAGGGACAACCATGGCCATGGACAGATCTCACCACCCTCAGTCTGTTTCAGCTCCAGCCGCTGCTGCCCCATCCCCACTTTGCAGATAAGGAAAACGAAATGCCAACTTGTAAAGGGACCGGCTTGTGGTCCTACGCAACCCGCAGGAGGTCATGGCTCGAAAGGGGTCAGCTGGACCAGGGCAGCGATAACCTGTCAGTCCAGGGCACTTCCCATGAGGCTGAAAGCAAAGCATGATCTCCAATCTTACTGTAACTCCTGCAAATAGAAAGGACAATCTCAATGTGTAATTCACTATTAGTGCTCTATCTAAAAACAGAAATTATTCAAAGTGGTCTTATTAAGAGAAAAAGTACAGTTATTGATTCAAAGCCTGAAGAAATTTATTGAATGTGCCCACATCGGAGTCCTGTAGGAACAGCGGATGGGCCCCACAGCAGACACTAACGGCCCCCCTACAGCAGACGCAAGCCTCCCCCCACCTCCCGGGGAAGAGGGCTCACAGACCCCACTCAGATAATGTCGGCAGCCCCCTCAAGCCTGAGCTCTGAGTGGCTGGAGCCCAAGTAAAATGTGCCTCTCAAGCCATAAGCAAGATGTGGAACTCTGATCCATGCTCCAGCGTGGATTGGCTTTGAAGGCCCGACACTGAGTGAAAAACAGCCACACACACAAGGCCACATACTGTTTGTTTCCCTTTATATGAAACGTCCAGAAGAGGCAAATCCCTGGTGATGGAGACCAGAGCAGAGCATTGGTGCCCTAGAGCTAGGGAGGAAGCCAGCAGTAGGGAGGAGGACGAGGCACACAGAGTGGATATGAGACTTCTTTTCGGGGTGATGGAAGCATGCTGGCGGTGGATGGTGGGGTACCTGTGATGCTGAGAACAAAGGCAGAAGGAAATGTACACCAAATTCAAGGTCCAGGTTTAAATTCCTCTAGAAAACTCCCAACTGTCTTAAAGTGAATGCCTTGCTAGAGGGAAAAACCACATCAGCTTGACAATAGCCAGGCCTCCAGGATCCCCGAGTCTTCTTAGCATATGCAAGTCCTTTTGGGAAACTTCCCTCATCTTTACTACCCCTAACCCCAAAGTCTGTATTCAGTGGCTCCTTACAAACCCAGGCAGCAGCTCTTTCTGCCCAGGGGTCTTGTCCTCCTGCTGTAATAAAAACCCCTCCTCACCCCCATCCCCCCACTCCCCCACCCCCCCGCCCCCCCCACCCCCGCCTGGAAGATGTCTCAAGAATTCTTTCTTGGCCATTGGCTCTGAATCCCAGCAACAACATTACTCAAAAAACTACATCACTTGCACAATCTTGTAAATGTGATAAAATTGTCAAACCACACACTTTAAAAAGGCGAATTTTATGGCTTTTGAATTGCACTCAACAAAACAAATCCCCCCCTCCCCCCCGCAACATGAGCCCTGAGGTTCTGTGCTAATGGTTCTAATGCTCTTCTTCCTTTCTTCCTTCTAGAACCTTCAGGAAGATGTAGGGTGTGCCTCGCACAGATGAGGTGCACAGCACATTTCTCTTGGCCTTTTGGGTCCCAGCAGCCTCCAGAGGGCTACCGTGCCTGTCATCGCCCTGTCTCTGGGACTCGTGCCATACCTCCTGAGCTGCTCTGACCCCCGATTCTACTGTGTGCATCTCTCGGCAGAAGGTGCATGCAGTGGTTTGCGATGTGGGTAATTATTACACGAGCTTCGAGGATTGCCGCAGTAGCCAGCTGAGGAAGAGTCTGTGTGATTGAGCTCCCGAAGCCTGGCTTGGCAGGAGGTGTGGACAGGGAAGCAGGTGAGAGGGGCTCCAGTGACAGGGCTGCAGAGAATAGGAACTACATAAAGCCAAGAGGAAAAACAGTGAAATGGTGGATGAAATAGCACCAACATTTCTTTCTGGAAAAAGACAAAGAGCTCACTCTGAGGAAGAGATGGAGTTCTGTTCCAAGAGGGGATGGAATTTGAATGCGTTTGCAGGTGAATTAAACTTCCCCTCACCCTTAATGAGTCTGACCATCCATGGTGGTTTGGGTGACCTGGAGACCTTCTTTGAATGGCTAGCTATCTGTGAGAGAATGAATCCTGTCCTAGAAATGCCAGGGTGTTTGCAAAGGAGGCTTTTGTGTGTTTCATTCTTTCCTACTTGTGAACCCTGAAGACTAGCTTCAGTTTTGGCCAATGGCTTGTGACCCACAGGTAAAAATGCTCCGGAACTCACTACCTGCACCCTTTCTGGAAAATGTGGGTATTTTTTGAAGGAGACAGAGGGCTAAGGATGGCGTCCACACTATCCTGAGAATTGGTTTGAGGAACGGTGGTGTCTGAGAAAGAAGTCAAGGGTCATCAAAACATCCTGGAAAAGTTAGGATGGGAACATGAAGGGACCAGAACCCCGAAGACTGGGTCTTCGGACTTTGTCCTTCCCGTTCTTACGAGGGGTTGTTACCACATCCCACATTCATTCTGCTGGGAAGGGAGCGTTATCCCACCTGGAATAGCAGCAGACGGTAGAAGATGAGACCCCCACACCAGCCACCCACTGGACAGCAGGTGTTAGTCACCTACAGGCAGGGCCGGGGACGGCTGCACCCAGCTGCACGGTGACTGCAGAGCTATACTGTGGCCGGAGGACGCAGGGCTCCTTTGATGGCACAGAGTGGGAGGGCTGACCCCAGTCGAGCGGGGGACCGGCTCTGGGCACTGGGAGCCTGGTGCTCACACCCCAGGCTCACAGTCATTGGGCAGCACACAGATCCCAGGTGCCAGGCAGGAGGCTGAGTGCCCACCCCGCGTGATGTGGGCGGCAGCACCTGCCCCAGTCTACTGTAACGTGTGTGTGCACCCGTCCCCCCAGGCAGGTTCAGAAGGGGGCCTGGCATGGTCCTGGGAACTGTGTATTCATAATATTTGTCCACGTACATAAAGAGACGAAACCCAGGATGTCCAAAGTTTCCAAATGAACCCTGGCCGCTGCCCTGACTCCTGGGTATTCAGGACCATTATTCCAAGACGGCAGGGAGGATGGCTGGAGCCCCTGTCCTCCCAGAGCCTGAGTTCATGTCCCAAGCATGTATTTTGATCACAACTCTGAACCTGGACAGACGTTGCAGCGTCCTCTGTGCCCGCACACCTCATAAGCAACGTTTCCATAAATACAGGCATGAGGGAATGCTCGACGGCACGCTGCTGCTTAAATTTCCTTTTTTAACCAAGTACATAGTTTAACTTCATACTTCCAATAACTTTCATCTTGCACTGGCATTGCCAGGACAAGGTCCTCCAGCACTTTGAACGCACGATAACCAGATTACTTTCCTACATTTAGGCTGCTTTTGCTCAAACTACTCAGATTGTGAAGTCACATGTGTATTCTATAGTAATTAATTCCCTGAATTTCTTTTTTTTTTTTTCAGATTTGTTTATTTGAGAGAGAGAGAGAGAGATTATCAGGGAGGAGAGGGAGAAGTAGACTCCCCACTGAGCAGGGAGCCTGATGCGAGGCTCAATCCCAGGATCCTGAGATCATGATCTGAGCAGAAGGCCAACACTTCACCAATAGAGCCACCCAGTGGCCCCAATTTCCTGAATTTCTAAGACAAACTCTGTCGGAGAGACCAGTTGAAGGAACCCACTGCTGACCGGGGCGATGTCTCTTCTAAATGAGGACAATTGTGATTAACTCGGTGACCAGACAGTGCCAGCCATGCTCCCACGGTGAAAGCAGGTTAGTCTGATTTTCTTTTCTTTTTTCCTCTAGGTGTTTACATTTCTAATCATGGCAAAATTCAGATAAGCAGTTAGGCAGCCGCGTGGCCATAAACTGCAACGTGTTATGTTGTGGGAATGGAAGTGAACGTAGCTCTAACTGCCCTGCTCTGGCTTGTGTGACCATCTTACTCCACCGACTTCTAGACACCGAGTCCAGGGGGCAGGGGGCATGATTCTGCCACCCAGAGCAGGTTCATCAGATGCATCCAAGTTTTTCACATACGTTTGAAGTGATCTGTCTCCCGCTGAAGCTGTCATCCTGTGGCATCAAGACTAGGAATCGCAACTATGCTTTGATCTTCTCCCAAAAGCAAGAGGATCAGAGCTGGAAGTTGGCAAAATTCAGGTGCGGGATGGAGGGTGTTGACTTCAGAACATGTTTGTCATGAACATTGACATGTAAAGTTTCCTGTCTTCATAAAGTTTTGCTGAATCATCTATAGAGGAATATGCTAAATACAGCTTCCCTGGGAGCCAGAAAGCTAAAGCACCCAGTTATTTGTGTATTTAGGGCTTGTTCTAGGTCTTGTGTGTTCAGTGGTAAGTACGAGGCCACTAAGAGATTGTGAGTCTCCTCTGAAACCTTTCTAATTCTTAAGAATCATTTCAAATTTACTTTGTAGTGCTTTGGGGGCGTCAGGTGTTTTAACTTTTCCCAAATCGTGTTTCTGCAGCCCTTTGAACAATGTTAAAGATGTTTATTTCATGAGAATGTAGCAGAAGACAACAGTGTCTTTTAAACAGGTCATAGTCAGAGCCCTGGCCTGAGATTCATGGGACCCCAACAAACACTTCACATACAGACTCCAGAAAAGGCACAGTCAAGAAAAAGGTAAAACAGGACTCAGAAAGGAAGGTTTTATGTACCTTTCTTCTTTAACCACCTCTGAAATGTGCACCTGTATTAAGGGACTGCCATCTTCTGTTGCAAAGAATGAATTTGGGGTCCTACAGCCTGCCGTGGAATCAAAACCTCCTGTTGACACAGAGGAGGATCCCACAGCGTCATTTCAGGTGGGTAATTTCTGGAAACCTCAAGGTAGGTGACAATCGGTCAGACGTGATGGTGCCAAATATCCACAAGGCACACGGTGGGTAATTAGCGAATGTTTGTTGAGCAAATAAATAAATGAGCACAGAAATATAAACTACAAATAACACAGATTTCTCTAATCTCTTATAAACTCCATCCTGAAGGGTTTCTCATCAGATGAGAAAATCAAGCCTGTGAGCCACCACGTGGGTACGCCAGGCTGCACACTTTTCAGAAATATGCCTTTTATCACCAGGTTGTCCCAGCTGCCAGCCTGCATTCGTCTTCTTGTTCTTTCTTTCTTTCTTTCTTTCTTTCTTTCTTTCTTTCTTTTCTTTCTTTTCCTTTTTTTCTTTTTCTTTCTTTCTTTCTTTCTTCTTTCTTTCTTTCTCTCTTTTTCTTTTCTTTCTTTTCTTTCTTTTCTTTCTTTTCTTTCTTTCTTTCTTTCTTTCTTTCTTTCTTTCTTTCTTTCTTTCTTTCTTTCTTTCTTCTTTCTTTCTCTCCTTCTTTCGGCTTTTCTTGAGTTTTATGATGTTTTGCCTTAGAAGCTGGCGAGTGCCTCAGAACTCTTTAAACTGTGGATTAATCTGTCTCGGAGGGTGGAGATGGGGACAGGCTGCAAATAAGTCTTCAGTGACTCCTAGAAGCTGAGCCAGGAAGCTCTCTCCCAGACCATGCATACTCTTTGATATGGATAAACCCAATGGCCTCCTTATTTCATTGGCCTCCTTTTCTCCTACAACGGCCTCTTTGTCAAAGTTTCAGAGGACTTACTCTGTCTCTCCAGGGGTGCCTGGGGTACATCTAACTCAGCAGGTGCTACGTTTGTTAGATGAATGTCTCTCTACATGGATGTCAACATCTGTTGGGACTAATCATAAGTGGTAAAAAATCAACATAAAAGTGATAGGAGATAAATGGAAAAGTGGGACAAAATAACCAATAACGTGGTTAATCCTAGTAAAAACTCCCACGGTGATATTCTCAAGTGTTTTCTGCTATATTCATTGTCATTGTGTGTATAAGGCCACAGAAATAGAAAATGTGATTTCAAATGCCTCTTTCAGGGAAAGAATTAACTTTTTGGCTGTTCTTTTCTCTGCCATAAATTTTCATATTTTCTTGTGTCCCTGTAAAGATTTTTAGAAAATAGTTGAAAGGAGTTAAAGACCTTGTGGAAGAGAACAGGTACTTTTGATCTGGTACTGTTTGAGGTTGGGGCAATAGGGATGACTGCCTGATGGGGTCCTGCAATGAATACCTTTATTGTGTACTGAAAAATTAAATTTTGTACTGACTTGTGTGTGTCTGTGTATGGGTGTCCTCCAACTAGGACCCTGTTCACACCAGCATCACTTCATTTTTGTTTTCTGTTGTGGGTTTGAATGCACACACATTTTCTCCAGCCTCTGCTCTTCACTTCATTACCCAATGGCGCAGGGCCGTGTGCATTGTGTGGACATGCCCTTACCCAGCGAAGGAATGGGATTTGCCACTATTGTTCCTACAGGGACCCGGATGGCGAGATATCCCAACGTTTGTGACCATCCCACCACCTCGCAGAACTGGTTCTCACAAAGCAAGATGCATTTCACACAGTAGTTCAGAAAATGGTCCCAATTTGAATGGAGGGCAAAACTAGCATTCCCTGCCCCCAAAGTTGTCTCCCTTTCTATCCATCATTATTAATTAATTTTGGTATGGTGACCAGAAGTTGCTCACACTTTTCTTATCCTTCTGCAAAATTATCGAACATATAAATTCCAGATACCCCCACCTCACCTCTGGGATCTTAAATCGTAGAAAAATTTGTGAAGTTCTCATGAAATCCAACTTATTAAACAACTCCCTGGCCCTCACAGCATTGCTCAGGACATCATTAAATAATATAAATAATAACTATCTTCATAGTTTCTCCTTCTGGAAAATGAAACCTAGGAGGCCATTGTCATTCATTCCAACACCTGGAGTTGAGTCCAGGAGCCATTGGGTCTACACAGTGAGCCCTTCAATACCAGTTTTAAACCAGCAAATGTCTCCCTGGATGTGATGTAGTTTTTTTTTTTTTAAGATTGTATTAGACAGAAGCAGAGACATAGGCAGAGGGAGAAGTAGGCCCCCTGTGGGGAGCCTGATGCGGGACTCTATCCTAGGACCCTGGGGTCATGACCTGAGCCGAAGGCAGACACTTGACCACTGAGCCCCCAGATGTCCCAGCCTTGATGTTTTTTATCAGCACTGTTTGTTTATTGTTATTGCGTGCCTGCAATGCATCATGTGCTTTACTGAGCACACTGGTACACAACAGTGGTCCCCACTTAAACATCAGACATGAGGAGGGCTGGGCGCTCTTTTGCCCTAGGCAGCTTTCTGTCTCCATCCACACCTTGCACATGGGTCACTGCTACAGTTAGTCAACTTCAAGAGAAACTTTAGTGGTTCAAGGAATAGGGTACCCAAAGTAACCACTCCTTTGGTCATCCTCCTGGTAAAATGTCAAATCTTCTTGACACACAAATTCAACTGAGAAGTTCAAAATAGAGCCTGAGTCATTTTCACCCAGGCCACTGGTCTTCAAAAAATTTGCTCAAATACCTCCATGAGGGGTGTCTGGGTGCCTCGGTTAGTTAAGGGTCCAACTCTTGGTTGTGGTTCAGGTCATGATCTTAGGGTCCTGAGATCGAGCCTCGCATGGGCTCTGCACTCAGTGGGGAGTCACCTTGGGATTCTCTCTCTCCCTTCCCTTCTGTCCCTCCACCACACATTCACATGCACATGTTCTCTCTCAAATAAATAAATTAATCTTAAAAAAGAAAATATTTTTAAGCCCATGTATCCCTCAAATTTTAATCTTGAATCCCAAATTTTTACACATTTTTAAAATAGTGTAAAAAAGTAATTGCAAAAAAGTAATTTCTTTTCCTGACCCCAATATTTTTATGTATACTTCACAGCAGCCTCTCAGCTCCCCTTTGAACATGGAAGTCTCTCTCTCCAGGGCACAGTCTTGCCATCCACACAGAATTCCTGTGGCTCCAGTGCAAGGACAACCATGAATATACTTTCCCAACACACCCTCCAAATTCGACAGAAATTACTCAAGCGTTGTCAAAGGCACAGTGATAAATGCCTTCTCTGAACAGATGCCTCATGTTAATTCGGACAATGACAATGATGGGTCTTCCATTTCTGTTTTGTGGCTTTAGAAAACAATTGATAGGAATCTGGAAAACTTTGATCCTTTCTGTTGCTCCCACCTGAGGAAATGACCCTGATAAAACATGTTTTTGTTTTTTTGTAGCATACAGGTGAGGGACACCCCTTCCACCTGGGTGATGCTCAATTGAGTAGATAAATGAAAAGTGATCACAACAAAGAAAAGTGGGGAAAAAAGGAGCTTGAAGTGACTCAGGGGGTAGTCCACTCTGAGATAAGTGAAAGATGTTATTTGGTATTAAATGAAACTATTTTTTAATAGAATTTCCAAGTCCTCATATGGCAGTGAGAGAAAACAGAAGAATCATAAGAAGCCTTTATTCAATGCTTGCTATATGTCAACCAATATGTTAAGTAATCTCATCCATCTTCACATAACTAGATGAACCAGGTCCCTGTTTTATAGATTAGGACACTGAGAAAATTTGCCAAGACAAGTGGAAGGTCCATAATCTTAACGTAATGATCTGCCACAAGCCCTTAATCTTCATCACAATCGTGTTATCATGGTCCTTTAGATTTTATAATTTATTGTACTCACACAAGTCTTGATTCTCTAAAGCTACCAAAATGAGGGAGTGTTTCTTCATACTTGGAGAGGAAAAAGCTTATTTTCAATCATTCACATGATATTAACATGTGTCCAAAAGATCTGGATCAATTGGGTACGGATTTCTCCAGAAAACTCTTCCCACATGGAAATTGTCTCTCCGAGGTCAATCACAACTCTGAGTGTCTGGAATACAGACCATTAGAACATTAATCACTGATGTAAATATCCTTTCTCACCTTCCTTCTGCACAGCTCATACTAACTTCCACTCAGAAAAACCTACTAAATTTAACAATTACAAAGAAATTCTCTTCCCCCTTTCTCTTTTTTGAGAAAGACATACGAGCATGAAAATCACTAAGCACAAAACAAAGTTTCCTTGGAGATGAATTTGTTTTGAAGAAATGTAAACCTGGTTAGAACTTTAGGAAAATGTGTGTTATTTGATGTGTGACCTTGGCTCAAGTCAGCATGCTCTCAGGAGCAGAGTGTGCATCAGCATCGATGACTGATGGGACAGTAGGTGTGGATGTGGACAACATCTTAAGCAGGTGACCCCAGTGCAGAGCCACAGAACGGTTTCTGAGCAATTCAAAGAGCCAAAGGCACCTTCACACTGTGTCAGGATGGAAAAGCCCCACCATTCCACTGTGGCCTCTGCTGGTCTCCATCCAGAACGCTGTCATCACCACCACCAGCATGAGAATCTTCTTCACTCAATTCAACAGTCTTTAAAATAGTAGTACAAGGAGTTATAAAAATAAAAACAGTTGGTCTTATTGAGTGCTCAATATGTGTGAGGCCCTGGGTAGAAGTCACCATGGATCAGCTCATTCCCTCCTCTCAGGTACCTTCCAAGGGCCGTCCTGCTGCTTTAAGGATGTGAGACTGACACTGGGAGAGATCGAAGGAATTGCTCGGTGGGAAGAGGAGCCTGGAGCCTGATGGCAAGCCAAGCCCCTATCAGCCACACCCTTGGAGCTGACATGAAAGCTCACCCCACTTTTGAAAATGGTTACTCCGTGTGAAAATTAAATTTGGTGGATGTAACATGACCATTTATCTCTGATGCCTCCTTAACCACTGCTCAAAGTTATAGTAAAGGCACAAAAATGGGAAAACAGTGCAAATGAGGACAGAGCAAATAGGAAAGGAGACGGCAGCACAGAGTTCATTGAACATGTGCACACTGGATGGTGTGCATGCATGTGTGTGTTGGACAGTGTGTGTGTGTGGTGGACAATGTGTGCATATATGTGTGTGCTGGACAATATGTGCACATGTGTGTGTTCTGGACAGTGTGTGCACGTGTATGCCTGACTGTGTGTGCACGTGTGTGTATGTCTGCTGGACAGTGTGTGCACATATGTTCCTGACAGTCTGTGCACATGTGTATGTGTGTGTGCTGGACAGTGTGTGCACACGTGTGTACATGCTGGGCAGTTCACAGCAGGTGCTAAGTGACATAGCAAGAAATGGAAACCACACGTGTACCTGCAGAAGGGTGACCTGGCAGAACATGGAAAGGATGGGCAGGCACTGTAGGAATGGAAGCAAGGCGGAGGGCATCAGCTGAAAACACATAACAGGAGGCCGTAGGGCCCTCAGGCTCCCTCACCCTTGTCAGGCCCAAACCCCGAGGAGACAGGTCTATTCCCTGGGGATGCTAAGCTTGGTCTTGGAACCAGCAGGAGTGGAGAGGGTCACAGGAAGAAGCATGCAGGCAGAGGCACATGAATGCTTATGTAAGATTGAGAGGGTCTACAGCCCTCTTCTGCTTCCCCACCGATGGCAGGATAGTCCGCGACCAGACACATGCACACTGCAAGTTCCCATACACACATGTGCACATACACACACACACAAAGCAAAGTCTTACAACATTTGTTGAGGAAACTTAACAATCAAGAAGCAAGAAAATGCCAATTATAGGAATCAGGTTTTCCAAAGTGAAAAATCCAACTTCCTGCTGAATCTTCTTGTATTAAATCCCATCACTTAGCTGGCCTATCCACCGGCACAGAGCTGACAGCCCCAGCAGGCGAGGAGCATCAGACCTCTGTAGAAAGCTTCAACCTGAAGGAGAGATAGGAGAGAACCCCAGGCAGCCAAATCTAAGACAGGGAGAGAATGAATCATGGTTAGAAACTAAAACAGCCTCAGACAAATAAAAAGATGTTGTATCCATAAAACAAGAACAGGTACTACAGGAAAGGAATAAGGTCATACCATAACTGTTCTTGGGGTTTGAAAACATAGCAGCCATGATCTTTCTAAAAATAGAATGTATGATAGGTAAACCGGGGGGAAAAAGCACCAAGAAAATAGAACAAAAAGATAAAGAAATGACAACGAGACAAAAGATAAGCAAATGAAAGGAGTAATTCCAGATCCTCCTAAAAGGTTTTCAAGGGAGAGACTAAAGGCTGTTTGCCCAGTACAGTGAGTCCTGACTCTGGATCAGATGCCACGCTGGTTGAGTGTCCCACTGGATTTAGAAGGAAAAAAGCAGGGGAGGGAGGCAGGGAGGGAGGGACAGAGGACACCCACACCAGGACACACCTTAGTGAGTTCAGAACCCAAGGGTAAAGTTCCCCCAATCTCCTGCCGGAGCGCTGGGAGTGTGGAAATGGGTTATTTAGAAAACAGAAGGAACAGGAACAAAATCGTTCTTCCCAGAAGCAACGTGGGAAGTCAGAAAGCTGTAGAGTCTTGCAGTAAAGTTCTGAGGTGAAGCTCCTTGGATCCTGTCCTGTGGAGCACAGGGCAGCTGCAGTTGTGAAAGTGAACTAGACATTCGAGACACTCCAGGACTCAGCAAACCACCTTATCTTCACTGGTTCTCAGTTTAACTCCTGAAGGTACAAGAGTGCAGCTGGAGGAAGGAAGACCCGGGGTGAACAAACCTCGTTCTGAGTGAAGGGGCAGCAGACCTGGGCACAGCTAGGCCGCTGTGGAGCAGAGGGGGACAACCCGGGGGACACGAGCACTCCCTGGGGTTGGCACAGGCAGACAGAGGGAATCTGAAAGGAGGGAGAGCACTGGAAGACGGCGTGGAGATCCACGAGGGCAAGGGATGATGCAGGGCTAAATGTTAAGCAAACGATAATACCGGGCAGTGACTTAGGAGGAACAAATGTCAGCTGTGCAAACATGGGGGCATCTGTCATACTGCCCAGCCTGCAGGATGGTTCCAGGTGCAGCGCACGGGCCAGCAGAAGCCCCTCCAGTGCACCATCTGCTGCACATGGGAAGGTGGAGGCTCCCTGGCCAGCTCCGAGGGCACCTACCAGGACAGGAGGCTCAGTGGGTAGCAGCCACAGACGTGTTTCAGGACTCAGCAGCATACGTGCAGCGGGCACACATGGGGGTTTCTGTACTTGAAGAAACCGAAGAAGACAAATGTTGACAACCGTTGCTTCTGAGAAGCAGGAAGTCGCTATAAAATATAGGATGCCATGCTGTTCTCTATCTCGACCCTGAGATTCTCTTTGACTTTTAAATTATGTACGTGTGTTTGGTAAAAATAATGATATTTCATAATTACATCTTAGTCGAGTTCATGATGACTTGGGTATGGCGTGACAGTCCTTCTGAAGCCTCACAGCCTGAGATACACGATCTGTGCCTCCTTCATTTCATTGAACGTGCACCATTGTGCAGTCCTAGCAAACACATGAAGTCAACTTTTTATTTTTATTTTTTATTTTTTATTTATTTTTTTGCTGAAGATTTTCAGGTTTTTTTCATTTTATTTATTTATTTATTTATTTATTTATTTATTTATTTATTTTTATAATAAATTTATTTTTTATTGGTGTTCAATTTGCCAACTTTTTAAAATAGGGAAGCTCCTCCAACTTTAATCACTATACAAGGAGATGAAAACCATTAGCCCAAATCACTCTAACCAGGGTCGCCCTGCCTACACTTGGGCAATCTTTGGGCAGACCATGGTGGCAAGTCTGCCCAAAGCAGGGACAGGTGAGGAGACAACAAACACTTATAGAAGATAAGGCTGCATTGGTACAAAAGGATGTGGGCTTCTGCAGTACGATGGCAGATGAAAATAGACCACTCACACAGAAAAGACACAAGTGACCAGTCAATACTTAAAAATACTTTTCTGACCTTAGAATGCATCAAAAAGGCAAATGAAAATATGAGTGAGGTGTTTTTACTTTCTGCTGGATATCCTTCCGAGTGATACTGTATTTTGAGCAATTTATCATGTAGCAAAACCTTTGACACTTGTGTGTGTTCTTTGGTCAAAAAATTCCTCTATGAAGAACTTATTCTGAGTAGATCTTTGGGAAAGCATTTCTTTTTTTTTTTTTTTTCAATTAATTTAACCTTTTTTTTTTTTTCAATTAATTTAACACAGAGAGCGAGTGCACAAGCAGGGGGAGCATCAGGCAGAGGGAGAGGGAGAAGGAGACTCTGCACTGAGCATGGAGCTCGATCCCAGGACCCTGAGATCATGACCTGAGCCACTGACTCAGCAACCTGGGTGCCCCTGGGGGAAAGGTTTCTAAATAAAGGTATAAGTTTGCCCCTCACAGCGTGTTCCCTGATTATGAAAGATTGTGGGGAACACATTTTTCTGGTGCATGGAATGTCAGACAACTATTAATTAGTGATAAAACTGATCTGAATTCAGAAAAAGACGTTTGTAATTTATCAAAGAAAATAGGTTATCAACAATGCTCATAGTGTAAGTATTAAAGCCTAAGTCTATATACATTTTCTATAGTATTCATATGGTTTATACATTATTTCGTCCTCAGGAAAAACAAATAAACTACCCCTAGGTGAAGAGAAGTGAATGTAATGGACAGCAGCTACGTGTGTCATTTTGGCATCGCTGTGCCTGAATCTAGAATTTCTGTCTTTTGGAAGATTCCACAGCATGTCGACATAAGAAGTCATATGGGCTCCCTAGCTCTGATTCCAGACACCCTTCCTGAGCACGATGGGACTGAGGGACAGAAGGCTTAGGGGGGGCCCCGGCTTCCAGGGTGACCCCACTCCCCAGGATGCCGGCCTTCACCCTGCAGCCCTCCCGCCTAGGCTCAGATGCACAGCAGAGGACCTGGGGTCGCCTGCTTTCTCAGAGCTGCTATTTGGTGAATACGGAGCTGGTTCACATGGATCCACTGACCTAGAAGACCCTGGATGTAGCATAGACAGGAGCCAGCCATCCTCTCAAAGTATAGCACACAGAGTTCGTTTGGTCACTGCCAGCTGTGAAAGCTTCACACTTGTGCACTTTGCTTTCCTTATACATTTGCTTTCCAATTTCACCCCGTTCGGACCCACATGAGAGGCCTGATCCATGGAGTGAGCAGCTCAGCACTTATTTTAGTTGCAGAGAGGTTGAGTTCCATGTACAGAGCTTGTTAAGATTTGACCTGCAGCAAAACCCAACGTGCCCGTCAGAAATGGAAATTGGTTTCACCCCACAGTCGTGTTTGTAAAGGGCAGCATTCCCATGCATGGCCCAACACTTCCAGATTTCCAAATTTATTCTCTCTGTCCCAGCTGGTTGCAACGATGATGATGTGCCTCCGGAAATTGCAATTTCTAGGCAAGCCTGTGGCTTTCTCTATGATGATTTATGAAAGAAAACATTTTGTTCACTTTTCCTTTGTGTACAATTACACAAAAGATAAACCAGTTTAGTGATTGCCAAGTGATTGGAAATAACAGGATTAAAAAAAAGAAAAGAAAAGAAATAAATAGCAGGATTTATCCCAGAGAAAAAAATTCCATGAGCTTTTTTTTCCCCCCTGACTTCCTGTCAAGGAGCTCAGGGCACTTCTGATTCCAGGTACATATTTCCTGCTGGGTGAAAAACCCTTATCCAGACCTATGGGAGTCCGGGACTGCTCCAACAGAAGGATGGGAACTCGTAAGGATGCCATGTATGCATAGCTACTTCTTAACAGAGAAATTCTGGGAAAACTAGATTTTAAGGGTTATAATGGTGCTTAAGGACCCCATGGATTTTAATGTTTTCTTATAAGGAAAAGTCATGGAAAATATGTAGCATATTATTACATGAAAGTATTTTCGCTCTGTACATGCTTAAAATAATATTCAAGACTGACTATAGATTTATATAATTAACTACATAATTTTAAAGCTGTAGTAAACACCTTAATTTTAAAAAGTATGTAAAGTTTTACATATTTCATAGAAAATATCTTTTTCTAAAGATTTTATTTGTTTATTCATGAGAGACACAGAGAAAGGCAACGACATAGGCAGAGGGAGAAGCAGGCTCCCTTTGGGGAGCCCGATGCAGGACTCTATCCCAAGACCCTGGGGTCATGACCTGAGCCGATGGTAGATGCTCAACCACTGAGCCCCCCAGGTGCCCCATGATGAAAAATATCTAAAATGGAGCAATGCAGCCTATGTGAGTGTATACATGCACA